>NW_007577965.1:203849-231109 GCF_000690725.1 Stegastes partitus
GTCTATGTTGCCCATTTTCTCACATTTATGCCTATATTCTGACATTTTTGTCTTTCAGTGTAAAGCAGAATGAGTTTAAGTGGAATTAAATGTGCTATAAAAATTAAATTGCCACTGCCATTAATATTTTAGTTATGTCGCATTTAGTTGTGTTCTGTTAATGTGCTATTATTTGACAAGCTGTGATTAAAATATTTTAAATTAATCACATGTCAGAATGTAGTACTCTGTGAGTGAACTACACTGACCCGTCTGTGTTCAAATAAATTTGAGCTACTCAGCACAGTCTGTTCTGTATCTGTTGCCTTCATCATAAACGATCCTTGAAATTTCTGTGATAAGTGTGTCAAATTTCTTTGGCCACTATTTTACAGTCCCTAAAAACTCATCTCTGTGTATCAAAGTTACATATTTAAACATATTTGCAAAGAAAATAATCTCTTTCTACTTTAAAATATCTTAGATGTCATCGCTACATTGCAGTTTCAGGGTGAAAATACTCAGACATGGCATTTGACTGCGTATTTTGCTCATGATATGCTTTCTAGAATACAAAAATAAAAGAATAGAAGAATGTGCAAGCAAAGCAAAAGGGATCTTTAACTCACCAGCATACTCATGCACCCTACAGCCATGGGCTTGTCCTTCAGCTCAGGACAGTCTCTCATCTCCACGGCAGCGTAGAAGGCATCCATGTCCACATGTACAATCACACGGCTTAGATCGCGGCTCCTCTCCAGCACTGAGGCCATCCTCTCCACCTACACAGAGAGATTCAATGAAAAACCGTTAAGCAACATGTTTACAATGTGATTTCATACATGTCATCATATGTGTCTGCATGTGAAGAACACCTTCAAAGAAACTAATGCCAACTTTAACCAGGCAAGTCCGTAATACGTCTTACCTGAACTTGTGCTTTCTTTAACTGTTGCTCTGTGATCTGTGCCTTTTGTAGCATCATCTTCTCAATGCGCCGGTTCACCTGCTGCTCTCTCTTCAGCTCATTCTCATAAAACTTGGATCCCTGCAGGGGAAGGACAAGGACAATGAAGAGTTATATAAACTCTGTAGCACAGCTGTAATGAAAAGCTGCAATAGCACATCTATTTTTGTGGACTGTATGTCATTACACAGAGTCTGCAAAAGTGTGTGTCACAGTTTCTACTGTCCACAGCAAACTGTAGCTGGATTTATACTTTTATACACATTCTTTTGTTCTGGTTGCACAGGTGAACCATTCACATCATCTCAGAGGCAATTTTGTGTAGAAGACCAAGCGTGTTTATGTGTGTGAAGATGGATCCATTGTTTAAAAATGAATTGTGAGTTGTGTACCTTGGAAGACTCCATGATGATCTTGTTGATTTTGTCCCTGTCGAGACCCTCCATACCAGCCTTGTTGTCATTGAGCGCCATCCTGGAAAGGAAGCCCTCTTCTTTGGTGGATCCAGCTCCATTCTCCATCGCAAAGAACTGATCCTTGATGGGAAAACGGTCGTTTGTTCTGGGGCAGTGTGGCCCAAGGTGTAACGATCTCGACTCTACTCTAAACTTAGTCGATACAGCGCTAACATACCGCAGCTGTGTGTCCCATTATGTGTGCCCCTTTTCGAGCTACACCAGACAACCAACCGTATCTGAGAAATGTGGCTCCCCCCTCCTAAATAGCAACACCTCAGTGAATCAAACTGCTCAGCTGTCTAACGATCATGTCCCTACATGTTTTGAAAAAGTGACGAGGGAGGTTTTGGCGGCACTTCCGCGGTACGTCATCGGTGAAGGGGCGGAGCTACATGAACGGTTTCCCTTAAACCTGCAGGCGGTGATGACTTCGTCTGTTAAACTTCCGATATTTATGTCTTGAAAAGCATGTGTTTTTCCTCTGATATGAGTTGACGTATTGGACTTCAGAGTGACGTTCTATCGGCGTGTCTCAAGTACACGAAATCCACCGAGAAAAGTGGCGCACGGAAGAAAACTAAGCGCAAAAAAATGCTGCGTAATGTAACCTTTGGCATAGTTTGTGGCGTGCTGATCTGAAAGATCTCTGCAAAAAAAAACCCTCAAAGAATAAAGGTAGACTTTACTTAAAACCATACAGGATTCAGTTGTTCACCCTCAGCACACCAGTCAGAGCATTTCAGACCTTCGCAATATCCAAGCTGTCAGCCAAAATAAAAACCCGTAGAACAGGTCTTGTGCCAAAAAGTGATCATCTGCCAAAACCCTTCTGCAGGAACAATCTTCATGTCTCTGCAATATTTTACCAGCTAGATAATAACCAGTCCAGTAGCTTTAACTGGTTTAAACGGCTTTAAAGGGCCAGTTCAACTCACAATGCAGCTTTCTACTTGCTAAACAGATTGCAGCCTTCTTTATTAATGCATCATGTGAGTTGGTTTCATTCATGAGGGTTAATGTTAAAGATTATGTTCCATATGATAACTGGAAAAGAGATAATTTCTTAGTTATGCACAAAATCCATCCGTAAATCATTTTAATTACAGTCTAACCAATGATACTGAATATGTTAATACAAAAACAACAAAGACAATACTATAGTACTGCTTATAATCAATCCTGATATTAAGTGCAAACATTTCGTTTGGTCATAATTTATCAATTACTACAAACTTTAAAGTTTGACAAACACACATTTGCCTTCACCACAGATATAAAGTTGTGTTTAACCTCAGATTATCACTGATCAAGATAAAAACAGACGCAAATAAACTGGACAATACAGATTTAACATGAAGGGTGCGATCTTATTGTAGAAAATATGACCCTCATACATAAAACCAAGTTATTTGGATGCATTAATAACATTTCAGTCGCAATGCAGGGGCTGGATCACCTTTTGACAAGTGTAAAACTGCATTATATGAGCTGAGACAAACCTTTGAAGCTTTTAAAACGAGTAAAAACAACTGGATTGGCTATATTTAACGACACGGAGCAAGGAAACTAATGCACAGACATGTAATTGTTCCCACAGAGGCACGACACCTATATTTTACTTGCAAAGTCTGTATGTGCAAAGTACATTCAGCGGACAACCCGCGTGGCACGATTTGTGTCATTTCAGACAAATAAAACGTCTTAAAATAAGCATATTTCCAGATTAAAGCATTTAATTGACTTGATGCGACGTCTGCCCCAGTGCATTTCCTACTTTTAACGTTGCCTGCTTTTAATTTTACAGCGGCTGTGTGTGTGTGTGGAGCTGTGCAGCTTGACGCTCCAGCACGCAGCAGGTACACAGTAAAGCGTGGCTGCGGGGCTCCTCCCCCCGACCCGAATCAAGACAAGCTAGTCAGCCGTCCACTACTGCTAACTGAGCTGCGGAACTACAGCGGCGACTCCGTTGCTCGTCATTTGTACCACGAAGTTGAGGTGTAAGCGATAAAACGAAGGCCTTCCACACGGCTCTCTCTCCGGTTACCGACCGCAGCCCGGACAGCGGACGAGAGCAGTCACAAGTTGCTGGTTAAGTTCAAGCTAGCTAGTTGCGTCGTTTGACAGCTAACGCTAACTAAGTTAGCTCGTCTCATTGGTATTCGACGTCAGTTTCAAAACAAAGCCCGCAAAAGCGAGGAATTGAAGGGCAGCTGTCACCTCCAGAATTGCTTGTTAACAGACGGGCTAGCTCGGTTTAAGTGTGTCAGACGACCCGAGATAAACACCGCCGTCCAGCCGATGTTTTGTGCGTCCAGTTAATGCCTAATTAACATTGTTTTGCCGACGTTGAGGCTAAGTTGAAGAAGCTGTCAGCAGGTTTGGCCGTGACGCGTTTGAACCGATAACTAATCTAGCAGCTAGCGTTAAGCTACGTGCTTCTCTCGATACAAATCTGATTCAAGTTTCCACTGAAACTTAAAATTAAATGTCCGAAAAGAGTTCATCGTCGGGTTCGGACGAGGATGTGGACCCGGAATCCGGACAGCCTGTGGAGTTTGGAGGCGTTTTGAGCAAGGTAACTTTAGGTGAATCACTGTGGATCCTAACAGCTTCTGTAAACAGCAGCTGAACTGAAGAAGTCTCTTGCATGAGAGGTGAAACATCTCCAAGAGCCAAAAAAGAGAAGTCCAGTTGCTTTTTACTGACGCTTTTAGATTAGCAAAGCTTGCGTGAGTGAGAATCTGCACAGCCATCAGTTTGTATGTCAGTGTGTTGTGCTGCAGAAATCACTTTTAGCTCAGTTTTAATAGCTCTGCCTGTCAGAAAGTAGGTGCACATGACTAATGAGCTACATTAGCAGTATTAATCCTTGCATAGACATCAGTATTATCTGTTGATTGCAGTGTGTGGCTAACTGTGTGCTGCATCTCCTGTGTGTTCACAGTGGACAAATTACATCCACGGGTGGCAGGACCGATGGGTCGTGTTGAAAAACAATACTTTGAGCTACTACAAGTCGGAGGATGAGCGGGAGTACGGCTGCAGGGGGTCTCTGTGCCTCAGCAAGGCTGTCATCACAGTAAGTATTTACGCTGGTATGAGGAGCGAACATTACTCTGCTGCTGTCTAATGCACAAATAGAAAGCAGAATGAGCTTAGCACCTGTTCAACATCAGATGGGCATCTTTTTATAAATCAGTGCTCTTGGAAGAGAGTTGCTTCTCGACAGAGTAGAACTTCTATGATCTATGTTCCTCTGAGATAAAAAGGTAAACATTAACTTGTAATGAGGCTGTTATTAAGATCACAGGTAGAGGCCTGTGTTTTAGTACACCGAGGCTTGCTTGCTTGCTTGAGCGATCATTTGAGCGCACTCTCACGTCTGTTTCTCCATGGCAATTATTGTCCACTTGAAGCCGGTGTTCTCTACGGTTTAAAATGTAAGCTTTGACCACATTTTGTAGATACTGGACCTGCATTCTTCCTATGCTGGCCTCTAGTTTAAGAGATAAGCTGAAATCCCACACCCTGGTTAAATATTCACTGCTCTCTCTGAGCATACCACCAGTGGTCAAACTAATGGTTTTACTGTGATTTGTGCAATAGGATTATGTGATTCGAAACTGGATTAAAACTGCAACATGAAAGGTTACAGTGAGGTTCCCCTAGTGAAAGTGCTTATTTATGTGTGCATTATGCCAATTTCTGTGTTTGTGTAGACCTGAATGGGGCTCCACGTGACATTCAGAGCGTTTTGTAATTGTGTTATATTAGCCTAACTAGGAGTGTACACAGTTTTATTACACACGCTTACTAATAATCAGAGTAGTATGACCCACACACCCACTTTTTACTGCTTCTCTTTTTCAAACATCTAAAGCCAGTTCAGTCTGAGGAGACCGTGGTATGAGGACTCAGGAATGCAGAAACAAGCCTCTGTTTCTTTTCTTGCCTAACATCAGTCTGTTACATGCTGTGTAGCTGCAGACACACACCAGACTGTCCTCATACGGAAGCACAGTGTGCAGGAACTGTTGCTGTCTACAAATTCCTATTGCATGCAAAGGTCTTGTATCAAAAGCTCACATCAGCTCAAGCTTTTGTCTGTGCATTTGTGTTTTTGTGCTGCACTATCTTGTATAAGTTAAAATTAATACTTATTTTTATGACGTTGGCCATATTTTAGATGTAGTACAAACATATCCGCACACACAGGCACTGGTTTAAAGGTGGTGCATAGAAGGAAGACTTCATTCTCAGAGTTCTGTAACTATCAGTGTTTGACTGATAACCTCCTCTTTCCTAACACTGAAGATTCCACAGTCCTTTACCCAGGAAAAAAGCCAATGCAGCATGGATATACAGCAGTGCTTACGCAAGGAGAAAGAGAATGTTCTAGTCAGAATGGAAGAGTTATAAACGTGATTGTAAAGCTGAGGTTTATGGTCCGTGCCTGATACAGCACAGTAAGATAGACTGGATTTTTCTGGGCAGTAACCATCATGGCTGGATGCACTTGAGGTTACCATTGCACACCCCTCCTCACGGGGAAATTTCGAAACCGGAGGGCATATTTGACGCTACACCTGTCTGAGTGAGGCTGGCAGGGACTTTAATAGAAAGCGTTCGAGGGTCATAGATAACCTACGCCTCCATGCATTCTAGGCATGCAACTTGTGAAATGTAATACCAGCGTTAAAGTGTAAAGACAGTGTTGCATAAAGTTATGTAGGCTGACACTTAGTGCTCAGAGTATGTTGCTGTTGTCAGTGGCAGCAAATAAGCCAGCACATGAGCGTCATTCAGTGACACTAATTCAATCTGGGCAAAACACGGTTATGTCAGCTGACAGGGCAGCTGAATGCGTGATTATACTGAGGAGAAAAAGGGAGGGGGACGTGGAGATTCAACTCAACTGTGTCTTATTTCTTATTGTGAACCTTTGCAGGGTTGATCTCTACTCAGCTGAGTGCAGTGGTCAAATTCCAGTCTCAGAGGAAACGAGGGAATTCTTTGTTGCACGTGTTTGGGTGCCTAAGGCGATCAGTGGTTGGAGCTGGGTGGGGTGCATTGTAGGATGGGGGAGTCTGATAGTTGAAGATTTTGCCCCCGAGTTGAAGGAAAGGTTATGACAATCCAGGTTCATCAGCGTTGTTTGCTTTTTTTATTTAGTTTGTATTCCGTTTTGTTTTTGTTTTTGCACAGCTCTGCAACAGTCGTTTACTGGTGCGACAGCAGACATAAGACATCAGTTTTTAATTAAAATTCCTGTTTATTGTGTGGCATATGCTTTCTGTGACTGATTGAGTCCATGTGTATCCACAGTGTATCACTGCAAGACAGCCAGAGAGGCATTACTGCAGGTTTCTGCTCTTATTCCCCAGTAAATTTGTAGAACTAGGGGAAAAAATGTTCTATTTGTTTTTGTACTTTGATATTCAAATACAGATATTTGGTTTTGGGCATAGTATTTCCTGACATTACTCATGCACTCTGCCTAATAACTATTCATGAGCCCTCTCCTCTCTCTGTGCAGCCTCATGAGTTTGACGAGTGTCGTTTTGACATCAGCGTGAACGACAGCGTTTGGTACCTCAGAGCTGAGGATCCTGAACACAGACTCCAGTGGATTGAGTCGATAGAACTGCACAAGGTGAGTAGTTTGAGTTTTTCCTTTCTTTAGCATAAATTTCTGAATATTCCTTCTTGTTATTTCTGAAATTTTATAGTTGGCTTCTTTGACTTTCTTTGCTTGCCATACTCACTTTCTTGGAATTTAGTTATTTAGGGGAATTATGCTTATTTAGTAAGCAACTAGCTGCATTACCCAGACAGATTAATTACTCTTAGTGTGCCAGACCCTGTTGTGTTTAGAGGTTTTTTTTGGTTGTTTTTTTGTTAGCTTTTCTGGGGGTTTTCAAGAGTCAGAACAAATTTTCTACTGTTGTACTATGCCGGCTCTTAGGCCATAATAAATATATAGTCCTTTTTTAATTTGTCTAATCACTTGCTTAATGCAGAGTTTGGCTGCATCCTTCACATTCTTCCATCACTAAGGTCGAACTTCGGGTCACGGTGGTTTTTTTGTTTTTTTTTTCCGGAACAGACAGGGAGTTATCTGTTTTGTTCAGTGAGCTGGGTGTGGCGGGATTCACACACATACTCGCACAGACACACAAACGGCCCTTCACTCTGGGAATGTGAGGAATCTGAGGAGTGAGGTGTTGAGGTGGGGGTATCCCCTGTCATCAGATAGTAGGCAGCTGCTTACTCTGCAGAGACATCTAGCCAGTGCTGTGTGGCTTCTTAACATATAGAAGGGGTGGGCAACTATATAAAAATCCTCTAGGGTCAAGTCGACAGTCTGAACCACAGTTCTCCTCACAGATTTAAGCGAACTAATGGGATCACATGATTAGTTGTGTATATGAGTGCCTGGATTAAAAAAAAAAAAACATTCACTTGAAGTCAAGGCTAAAGGCCCGACTCACAAATCTCCACATCCTGTTTTCACATTGATTTTGTTCTGACCAGAAGTGGTGATTTTTATCTATACTTGTTTGACGCTTATTTCAGGATGTTAGTCCAGCGGTCCCGCTATTCTTCGTACACCAAACTGTGTTGTGTTTACAAAAGGAGTTACACATTCAAGTTGCTAAGTGTGTGCTGGCCTCTGAGACAGCTGCATTGCGTTCCAGCTGTGACGCATCTACTTTAGACCATGGACTCTATATAAAAAATGGACACACCATTCATGACGTCATCCACAGGTTTTCTGAACAGTGGCTTTGAGGTTTGGTCTGGTGGCCAGCCGTCGCCATCTTGGCAGTTCCTGACATTGCCAAACTTCCGGTTAATCCAAAAATGAGCAAAGAGGTGGAGACAGATCAGAGACAAGGCGGGCCATGCAAACCTCTCTGGGCCATGAACTGTCTTGTGACAGCACCTACCTGCCAGTCAAAGCAACCACGCCCTTAGTTATGAATGACTTCAATTGTTAATACAATTTTAGTGTGTCCATCCATTATCTATACACCGCTTAATCCTCACTAGGGTCGCGGGGGGGACTGGAGTCTATCCCAGCTGACTTAGGGCGAAAGCAGGGGACACCCTGGACAGGTCACCAGTCTATCACAGGGCTACACTTAGAGACAATTCACACAATTTAGAATCACCAGTTAATCTCAACATGTTTTTGGACCTTGTGGGAGGAAGCCGGAGAACCCAGAGAGAACCCAGAGAGAATCCACGCTGCACAGGGAGAACATGCAAACTCCACGCAGAAAGATCCCGGGTGTCCTCACCGGGACATGAACCGGCGACCTTCTTGCTGCGAGGCAACGGTGCTAACCACCGAGCCACCTTGCAGCCTAATTTTAATGTGTGAGTTGTGTAAAAATTCACCCCCCTTCAGTTGTCATGAATGGAGGAATTTGCTAAAGAGACAAAAATGGATTTTTTCTGTTTATTTCTGCTGTAAAGTTTGGTATTTTAACACGAGGCTCTGTAGTGACTGAACTGTGGAGCCAACCTCTAGTGGTCGTTTGAGGTAGTTTTTGCCACTTCTGCTATGGCTTCACGTTTAGCCCCAGAAGTTGCTGCTTGCTCTCGGCAGTGCTTGAAATTCAATCAAACGTGTCACAACATGTTTCAGGAGCATCCCAAAAGTGTCTCTCTGCTCTACTCCGCTAAAAATACGTGGCTAGCCTATTTTTGACGGAAGCCGCGTCAAGCTGCACATGGAGGTTAAGTCAGCAGAAAGTCAGAGACAGGAGCATCATTAAGCATCCTTATGATTTTCAAAATGAAACGCTCTGTGCAGACTCTCAGTTATATTACATCGCTACATCACATTAATAAACGGAGGCACCAGGAAAGAAACTTCTTTTAGCAATGTAGCTTACATGCCAATGATAGGGGCACAAAAATTAGGAAAAAATGAACAAATCGGCGAGTCACAAAAGTCAGCAGGACAAAATATTCTGCTTCTGAAACACTGCCAGTGGAAAATGTAGCCGGGCAGTGGATGGAACAAAACCACATCACAGATACAATGTTGTCGGCCCGCAAGGTCTGAAGTTCAGCTGTAATTGTGATACAACTGATCACGCCTCGTTTGCAGTAGGAAAGTTTGGACAGGACTGTTATTTATTTAATGACGTGATCTGTACTATTTAAACTGAGATCAGGCTGATCAGACTGCCCGCCCCAACAAGAGGGGAGTGAAGTGAACTGGATGTGGGTCAGATAATATGTCAAAGGGTTATTTTTAGGCTTATGTGTATAATACATGGGTGTTTTTATTAGTCTATGGTGAGCTCTTCATTCAGGAGTTCATTAGGCTTGGTCGTGTTTGATAGATAATGCACTCGAGTTGCTGAAAGCATTACAAAGATGGTTCAAATGCGGTAAGTTAAACATTATACATTAGTGACAAACCTGATGTGTAAACATTGAGAAAAGGTTTTTTAAGTTTTTCACAACACATCTGTAAAAAAAACAAAAAAAAACAAAACAAACACACCCCCCTCCCAAAATTTTCTTAGTTTCTAATCAGTATGCCTGTAGGATATATACTGGTGAATGAAAATACTGCATTATATGTGCAAAACATACTGCTGTGGTCCATTCAAAACTATCTAGTACTGCAAGCTATACTTAATTTGTAGGTTAGTTCACATTTGTGTGTTTTAAATATTCAGCAAGTTTACCATCTTGTTTGTTTTTGTTTATTTATATTGATATGTGTATATATAGTGTTGTGTTTGCCACATAAAAATGAAAATTCAACAACACTGACAGGAAAAAACAATAATCACTGTCCTGTGAATACTTACTAGTCCTGCTTCTGCACTAAAATAGTGCTGTGGATGGTTTTGTTAGTGCTGCTGGATGTTTTTAATGTGAGCGCGAGTGACCTCAGGTCTCCAGTCCATTAACGAAGGCGTGAGAATATTTTAGGGTTACATCTGGACTCTGACCTACAGTAACCTCAGCAAGATGAATGCAGCACCACCTGCAGCATGACTGTAGGTGGCGTGTCTTTACTGCTCCCTAATGGTCAAGAAGGACTTGCACCTTGCAACGCTCACTACATGCATTGTGGGTTTTATATTTGCATCAAAACCAAAGACAGTATTCATCAAACTAGCTCAACTTTTCTGCTGTTGTGTTTAAACAAACTGCTTGTTCTAAAAATATGAGCATTTCATTTGTAGTTTCTTTTTCCATTGCTAGTGCTATAATTAATTTCTTCAGAAAAACTAGTGACAGGAGAGTACACATACATTTATACATGTAGTATCTTTCCAACATCAGTGTGATGACAGATCATTTATTCTAGTTTTAATCTTTATTGGTCACTTTTTAAAGTTTTTTTATTTTAGGTGTTACATATTTTTGTGCCAGTTTCAAACATTCATGCTTCTGTGTTAATGTTCGTGATTACCAGCTATACGTGTGCTTTGATATATGTTGAACGAGTCATGACTGCAGCTTTTAAGTGCCTCTCATTAGCCACTTTGCAAACGCAAACGAGCATCATCTCCATATTACAAATTCTGACCGGTCAGGGGAAAACAGTTTTTGTGCAGGTCCATTTGTGTTTTTATGTGTGGGTGTGTTTGTGTTGGTGGTGGGAAAAAGTCGTGCTAAATGTAGGGACGTTAAGTGCTGCTCTTGATGAATAATGCAGTTTTTTAATCGGCTGGTCTCACAGCAGCAAAAATCAAGAGGGACACATAAAACTCTGCATTTTATGGAGAAGACTGATCCATTCAGGCAGATTCAGGGGGGTGATATGGGAGGGGATGGGGAAAACCCCCTGTGTTTAACTGTGGTTTTTCCGCCACTTCTTAAGCCTGGTTGGGGGCACCGTCTGAACACTCCTGGCCCAGATTATGCTCAAGGAGAAATCAGCAAATCAGAGCTGGAAGGGATAAAAGGAGAGGTGGGTAGATAGAAGTAAAGCAGAAGATCCAGACTAATGTTGTTCCCTGCCTCCCACTCTCTCCCTCTCTGTCTCTCTCTCTTTCTCTGCCTTTCTCTCTCTCTCTCTCTCTCTCTCTCTCTGTCATAATACACAGTAGGCTGCTTCGCTCGCCCACCCATTTGATACTTTATTGGTTTATTACACAAACAGCCCCAGACAGCCGTCGTCTCTCTCTCTGATGCATACGTGCACGCACCCTCCATTTTTACCCCACTCTCGCTCTCACTTTTCCATGCAAACACACACAGTCACGCTTGCTTGCTCAGTGATGGATGCTGGACATAAAGACGGCCAAGATGAAAAGGCTTCACATATCAGGGTGTGTGGTCTGTTGATGTATGTGCGCAGAGTGGAGTGCATGTGCGTGTTTGTCTCCTTAAGCCCATGTGTGTGTGCCTGCAGAGGACCTGACTGAAAGCAGACCGTGCTTCGCTCTGCCGAGGAATTACAAGACTCTTCCTTTCAATCCAGTCTGCCTCTTCTGTCTCATGGAGCAGCTGGTGTCTGCCTCTCCTCTCATTGCTACGGAGCGAATGACTACTTTTTCCTCCTCCTTCCATCTCTTATTGCTGCTTGCTTTTTGCTTGATCAGATAAGCTAAGCCTGTATGGCATCTCTTCTCCACCTCCTCCTCCTCCTCTTCCCTTTTGTTCCATAGTGAGGTGTGTCCAGGGAAACGGGAATACTGGATTAAAGCTTCTGAATTGTCTGAACATTGGGATTGTTGAGGGAGCGCCTGGCCATGTTGGGGCCAGCAAACCGCCAGGACTGCAGCAGTGTCCTGCTCTGCTTTGGCTGTTGGAATGGCCGAATGGTGGGCTTTTAGCATGTTTGCATGCTGCTTGCTCACTGCCACTCCTCACTGAGGTCTTTCATTAGTACGCCAGTGTTGTGACACGAATGATTACTGTACATGACACACTGTTGCCCGTGCATTCATTTAAATTTCTTACTTGCATGTAGTTTTTGAAATTAATCTCACAGATGAACTAGCTTTACCGTTGAGCTCTACTGCATGTCAGACCTGGTAAGAAATGACTCCCTGTTATTTAGAGATGAACTGCATGCAGGCTGTGTGCTGGGAGGTGATTTCTCTACAGCTCACATGTGTAGAAGTAGTCTGAGGTTGCTATGGTCAGTCACCGTACACTCATCTCATTACCATTACAAAGCCTTGGACTCAAGACGCCATTTCATGTTGTGTATAAGTGGGTATGTAGTTTGCATGATTGTCATGCAGCTGACCAGGTGCATAAAGGCGGCAGTGTCTGGTGTGGTCACAGATTGGTCTTCATTGCTTAATTGCAGTGTACTGCTTTTGCCTCTTGGTGCCAAATGATGATTTCAGTAAAAAAAACAGCATCTATATTGAATTTTAGAGCTAATAATTATAACCAATAACTGTGTATTTCTTGTGGCCAGTACTGATACAATATCTGAATATATTCACGAGTACAAAAATGTGAAGAGGAACGTTAATATATGTATTTTTAGTATTTTTTTTTTCTGATACAACACCAGTTTTTAAAGAGCAATCAACATCTATCCATCCACATTGTGGGTGTAGAAGAAACAGTGGGTTGACTGGAAAGGGAGCGGTAAAAGATGTTGCATTTCAGCCACCACTTCCGCATAATCGGATGCAATTAGCAGCTCAAATTCAATTATCAGACCAGGAACAAAAAAATGCCATCTTCTTGCTTTTCGGCCACAGATGAATCGTGCGTCTCTAATTTCAGTAACTAGTGTCTCAGTCTGACTAAAGAAAAACAAATTCATGCTCCTCAGTTCACGATGTGATGCCTGCAAATACATCAAGTCCCTTGTGTTTAACAGATAGTGCTGAAAGAAATCAATTTACCTTCAAACATTTATTTACCCATGTTACTGGATAACTTTCAGCCTCGGTTGTTTAAAATGTAAGCTGCTTCAATATGTCAGCAAACAGTCATGCGTTTTGTTTTGTGTTTTTTATTTAAGGACTTGATTTGCACACTGTAGATAAAAGCAACACCGATGATGATATAGCTTAAATCAGTGTTAAAGGTGCATTAAGAAATTAGTAAAGGAAGGTGGCAGCGTAGCTTTTAATATTTGTGGAGCTGTCAGAGGTGCAGTTAAATCACGTTGCAAACCTCAAATCAAACTGTCAGCAATCACTGACTTCCATTTGAACACTTTTGGTACTCAGCTCTGCCACTTGCTTTACCGTTTGTGTGTGGAAAATAAAAAAAAATGTGTGATTTAAAAAATAATAATTAAAAAAACCTGTGTTGTGTTGCAGTGTGTGACCAGCCAGTCACAGTTCGGCCTGGATTTTTTTTTTTTTTTAACTGTCCACTATTTTTTTGAATCAGTTTGTTTCAGCTGCAAATGTTTGTTTGTAGTCGGTTTTTGCATAATAATATAACACTTCATTATCATCTACAAACTGTGTTTATTAGTTGCTCCAGTGTCGTTTTAGTAACAGCTGTAGTTTTGTGAATGTTGTAACATTAAGTTGCTTTGTGAACTGTATAATTTTTCATGCTGGAGGTGTTGCATTGTGATATTGGTGAATTTATTTGTATGTTGTGAATGGGATTTTTAATCCACTGCCTTAATGTGTGTCTCGTATGAACAGATCAGATGTTATAAACGACTCTTTACAAATCAAACACTATGTGATCTCTATAGGGATTTTAGTTGGTGCTTGTTTTTGATGTGACTCTTGTTTGTGGTACTCTGCACTTGTTTTTTCTCAACATCGCGGCACATTTATTTCTGAGTTTATTATTACTATAAACCTGTGCAATTGGGAGAAAATGTGTTACTTTGAGCTACATAAATGCTTACATTTACTAATTTGTTTACTGTCACAGTAATCTCTGGACCGCATAAATGTAAACATACCCTGTAACTGCAAACACTGGGACCTTATTTGCTGTCACTCAGCTCACTACCTGTTAGCTGGTATTTAGTGTCAGTTCTCTTCAGTCTGTGTTGTCGGATCCTTTTGGCAGAGGAATGTGTGTGTGTGTACTCTCTCTTGAGATTGTCACCTGACTCCCTCTTCAGTTTACTCACTGTTATTAGGAAATTCCTCTGGATGCCAATTGGGCAACAGAAATAGCTTACAGTGTCTTGTTGATTTTGTAATCAAGTGGAAAATAGATGCAAAGCCATGACTAAACTGAAGCGAATGAATTTAGACTCATAAAACATACCACCAGCATGTTACAGTCCTGATTCATATGTAAAAGAATGTCAGACATTACTGTTGCATTGGTTGAGGGAAAGTATGTGTTGAAGTGTGAGGCTCGTGTACTGGGTCGTGAATTAGCTGTCTCTTACTAATATCATGGATAACAGTTAACAGCTGCACGAGGGACAAACAGTGTTTTGCTTTGGTGTGGTTGGCTGGGTGTGCATGCACATACACATTATGATAATAAAATTCTGTCACTCTGCTGGGCTGGCAGTCTCAGGCATCGCCCAGTCATAAGTTGGCCATTAAATGGAACAAAAGCCATCACTGCCGCTCCCTAATGCCTGGTCATAGTTTTCTAATGCCATTTGAGACAGCACTGTATTTCCTAAAAGGTATAGACACCATACTCCTCCAGAAAGTTGCAATAGCTCTGTTCACACTAGAACACATTATAATTTATTTCCGCTGTTTCTCAGCCGCAGAGCTCAGGTCTCGTGGCTGGGTTGATGCATGATGCATATGTCATCCGCAGTCGCTCTCAGCAGACAGTTGTTCTGTGTAGGTGTAGGTCCCGCTGTGGTTCAGCTCAGCATTACTCAGTGCTGCCGACTGCTAGAATTGATCTCACTCCGTCTAGTTTTGACGAGCATCAGACTTTCTTATTATGTTGCAGATTGTTCAGTGTTTTGTGTGCACTTACTGATCTTCTGTTCCTTCCTCTTTGTCTCTCTACTTTATTGTTTCTTGTTTCTCTCGCTCTCCTCCCACCTGCCCGACTGGATCGCAGGCTGAGTCTGGTTACGGTTCAGAAACAAGTCTGAGACGTCATGGTTCCATGTTGTCTCTCACCTCAGCAGCCAGTGCCTTGTCTTCCACATCCACATCCTCCTTCAAGGTAAAACACAGTCAACAGTGACTAAGTAGAAAGATGTTGTGTAACATGTCAGCCATGACATTGTGTTAGCAACATGCCAGGACTGAAAGTATGTAGCTATAGGCTCTCAATACAAGGTTAGAGGCTCACAACACAGATTACAGTCCAGTCTATCTGCTGTAAACTAAAAAAGTCAAGTCTTAGTCATTTGCATTTTGTGCTTTTTCCTTTTATTGACCATCAGACCAATGTCTTTGGCAAAAACAACAAAAGTGATATGAACCTTTTCCCTGACAACATGTTGTCCAGTTTTTATGCTGTTGTTTGCATCTCTTTTACTTCCGTTTCTCTGCGCAGAAGGGGCACAGGTTGCGTGAGAAGCTCGCAGAAATGGAAACGTTCCGGGACATTCTGTGTAGACAAGTGGACACCCTGCAGAAGTACTTTGACTCCTGTGCTGATGCTCTTTCCAAAGATGAATTTCAGAGAGACAGAGGTAATCTGTGGCTTAAACACACCATTATGTGGCTTTAGTCTTGATGTGTTTACTGGCAAAGGAAAGCATTTATAGACCTAAGTGTCTTTACTTGTTGACACTGCAGGAGATTTGAAGGAGAGTGGTTGGTAAGACCCACTGAGAAAGGAAACAGAAATCAATATCCACATACAGGATATTTTGAGGGTTGTTTAAACTCTGGGGACGAACCTTTCTGTCATCTTTAAAATCTTTATTTGTTTGTTTGTTTGTTTGAGCTGTATGTTAAATGATCTATGAATCCTGAATTATGTTTTTGATAGAAAATGTGCAATGTGTCAACTGCAGTTGTCTGAATATGAATTGTCTAGCCTGAGTACTACTATGATATAACCTGTATGCTGTTAGCTCTGTATGTGCAGGTGCACAGGACACAGGACAGTACTTAGAGCTAAGGTTGCTGTTGTTTTCTTACCAGTAGTAGAGGAGGATGAAGATGACTTTCCTACAACTACAAGACCTGACGGTGAATATAATCACAACAACAATGGCAGCAAAGAGAAATGTAAGTCTACCAGCAGATAGTATCTGACTATTTATTGCTTTATTTGAGAGTATCTGTGAATATATCAATGTTGTTTGCCTTGCCTGTTAATAATGGATTCACTTTAGATGTGAGAAGCATGGATGTTTATTTAGCCATGATGCAGCTGTTCCATTATGTCTTTGTTCCTCTCTGCTCCAGTGTTTTCCCCTGCCAGCCCCAAAGGTATGAACGGGATAGACTTTAAGGGTGAAGCCATCACGTTCAAGGCCACCACAGCAGGCATCCTGTCTACGTTGTCCCACTGCATCGAACTGATGGTAAAACGAGAGGACAGCTGGCAGAAAAGACTGGACAAGGTACAGACTGGACTCTGCACACAGTAATTAAAATAAACGTCACTCACAGTGTGTGAAGTGTCAAGTGAATAATAAGCAGTTTCCTGAGTGGGCGTGTCGGCAGCCACTGCTGTGTGGAAATGGTGCTGACTGAGAATCTAACCGCCTTCCATTTTCTTTATGAACATGGTTGTTATGACCAAGAGTGTGGTGTTCTGGACTCTGTCCTCCAGGTGATAAGATTACGGTGCAACACTCTGCTGTCCGAATGTCCAGACATGATTGATGTGACAATGGTCAGATGTTCATATTGACAGTTAAGGTGGTGCAAGATTTGCTATTGAACTATTTACTTGAGTTGACTTTGAAATTCATCACATGTAAAATGCACTAGCTCTATGGAATACTGTGAATGAACAGGTTGGACACGATTCCTTTGGATGTAGTTCAGATGTGTTTTTATGAGTTCTTCTCTGGCTTACTGAAGACTTTGTGTGGGTATGTGGTTAAGTCTTAATTTGTTCCTGATATCTGTGTGTTCTTATTTGTGACTTGTATAGTTGTTTGGTATTCTGTTCGTCTGCTCTATTAATATATTTTCTGTGGAAAATGTTACGGTCCCTAAGATGCCTTTGGCAAGATATTTCGCAATTGAGCTACCTGTTCAACTACCTGCTGTAAATGTAAAGCAAGTTATTGGACTCAGCCTAAAACAAATCTGTGCTTTGGTGGTTAAAAGAATAAACAAACAAGTAAGAGCTCCTAAATTCCATAGTCCACAAACTAGTAATAATGATTGAAAACTGGTTTACAGATAGTTACTATAAACCAGCTATTAACATTACAACTATTGCTCAGTGAGCATATGGACAAATGGGCTCTTTAGGCCTTTTGTTATTTGATAATTTTGTTTTTCGTCAGAGTAATTAAAGGCAGCATAACCCTCTTCCATTCATTAATACCCAGAGAGTGGTCTGTCTCTTTAAAGGTATGCTCTTTAGAGCTCCTCTTGCTTACATCCTGATCGGCCCAGCTGATGTTGTCAAACCAGTTTCTTTGTGTGTGTGTGTGTGTGTGTGTGTGTGTAAAGGCGTGCTGCCCAACCCAGAAACTTGCAAAAGCTGGGAAGTGTTTCAGTTAGTTCGACTACTTGGGCTAAAACTTATCAGTGTTTGATTAAGTGTGTGAAGTGTAGCTGCAGATGTGGAGTAAAGATATAGATATAGAAATAGTTATACAACACACAGTGAAAGGAACAGGGCACACCTACTCAGACTTGTACAGACAGCGAGTTAGAAAATGACTGCTCGGACTTCATGGTGCAGTTTGTGGAAGCCTTCTCGACAAAGGAGTACTGAGCGGCTGAAATACCAAACACAAAGATGGATACCTCTACAGACCTGCAGTCGCTTCTTTACAGTAGGTCTCTGCCTCTCTGTGTGCGTGTTATCTGTGCTGACAGCAGGGTCATCTCCTGTTTATTTTGTGGCAACTGCTGTATGTCTACACCTTCCTTTGTACTTTGTTTGGTTTCATCGTCTCTTTGTGTCTGGTTAATTGTTCTCTGGAGACAGTGGTTGTTTTATATTACAGTATACTATTAGCCACAATTTCTGGAGTTTTCTTGGTTTCTTATTGCCATTTGGACAGCAGTCTCTAAAATGTAAACTGAGTTGTTGAGCGGTTTTTGTAGAGCTAAGCCTGCATAGCAATTTTTATTGTAATTTGATTATTTTTTCCCACACAGAGACCAAATACGAGGTTTCTGTTATTTTTCAAGTTATAGGCTGGAACACAAGTAGCAGTGGTGTTGATAATCCAGAGCTTTACATTCTCATCTGTAAGGTAGCAGTCTGTCGTTTGTCATTCAGTTGTAAGACGTGTGCGTATTGTCCTCTGTCAAAGAGACTTTATGTAAAACCTGTTTGGGTTTGCACACAGCTACACATTGTAATGATTCACTTGAACACTGGAGATGTGCAGACCTCTGTCTTATTCAGCTTTTATTGCAAGCTTTTAATGATCTGTAATCTGATGAACTGAAGCGTTGTCGCTGGGACAATGGGAAATGATTTTTGAATTTAGGATTAGTGACAGAATTACACTAACTGTATTGAATTTCACTGTGTGTGTGCAGGAGCTGGAGAAGAGGAGGCGGGTAGAAGATGCCTACAAGTCTGCTATGAATGAACTGAAGAAAAAATCGCACTATGGAGGACCAGACTATGAGGCACGATGAAGTTATATAAAACAAATGAATCAGCAACAGCTCGATAACAGACAGCAGAAAGTTTTCTTGAGTTTGTCATAACATTTTTTTTTTTTTAAATCACTCTGCGTCTTTGGCAGAGCCGTTCTCACAGGATTTCTGTGCTTCTGATACCATTTGCTTGTTGTTGCCTTTTCACAGGAGGGGCCCAACAGCCTGATAAATGAAGATGAATTCTTTGATGCGGTGGAAGCGGCACTGGACAGACAAGACAAGATAGAGGAGCAGGTGCGCTGAAGATCTAAATTGGCTGTATATTGCATAGTTAAAATGTCAGTTGGGATGCGTAATCCAGTTGCTCCTTTATTCTGGAAGACATACTGAATCTGTATTGTTTTCCATCTTCCGCCTGTGTAAAAATGACTTAAACACAGCTACATACACAGATGTATCCTGAAGTATATCACCTTAATCTGTTTTCTCTCACCGAACTCCTACGCTGTGCCCCTCAGAGCCAGTCAGAAAAGGTCAGGATACCTCGACTAACTCCAGTGCCTCCTGGTGACGCCTACTCCACCATCGGTACACACCGATTTGCCAACAAGGTGCGCAGCACATTTCTTATTTTCTCTTTGCCGTACACCTTATTCTCATCCTACTTTATTCTAATTTAAGGCTACAAGTTGCTGCTCTTTACTTTGCCTCATCATTCCTGTCCACAGCCTAGTCAGCTTACAACCAGTGTGACCTGTCTATAAAGCCGTGTGGCTTCTTGGCGTTTACGCTTGAATAACACGTGCTCATGATGTCGCCATGCCTCACCTTAATCTGTTTGCACAGAGAATCAGTCTTTTCTTACTGCAGTATTTTTTTTTTTGAGAGCTTATATAACCTCTTCATGTGAAATGCTTCTTTAGCAGGTTCTGGTCATCTTCTTTGATCTGCTGCAGTGGTGCCTCTTTCTGTTTTTGTTCTTTATTCCTTGCTCTTTCAACCCCTCTCTCTGCTGTACAGCCCCATAGCCATTCTTCCTCCTTGTCCTCCGTTGAGCTAGTCAGCGCTTCAGATGACATTCACAGATTCAGCGCTCAGGTACTGTATTTGGTCAACTTAGAAAACCTTCGGGGGATGCAAGCACCTGCTGCTTTCCACCTCAGTCAGAGAGAGCATGAGCCGATAGCATGAGAATGTCTACCAACCACTCGCTCCAGGATTTCACAAACATTTCCTGTGCTTTGGAAAGTATGTTAGAATAGATTCCTACACCGACGTAGGGCTGATTTATGTGATTTCATTTGCAGCATTTTTTTTTTTTTTTTAAGTGGAGCTTCGGTTCAATATTCATAATAGATCTAAAACATGTCAGTGATCATTAGTACATGTGACTGTAACGCAAGGAGGACGGCACGAATTTGTAAAGTCATTGACACAACAATTTAAACCCTGGATCAGGCGTGCTGCAAAATGTACAAGGTGTGGCTGTCAAATTATTTATTAATGAGCGAGCATTAACAACTTGTGAAAGTCTGCTGAAATTAAATAAAAGGCAACTCTAGCATCAGACTTATTTATCGCCACACCTTTTAACATCCTAAACTGCAGCCTTTGCAATTTGCTGAGTGCATTGTTTCAACTTTCAATTTGTAATCGATTCCTTGTTCAGCCCTACACCGAGGTTTATCGTGTTATGTGATGATCCACGAGGATGAAAACCTGACTGGACAGATTTGAAATTCCTGGAGTGAACAGGTTGTCCCCATCACATAACGGTTGCTATCACACCAAGAAGTTGGTGAAACGCTGCATGACTGGAATCTAGAATAGAAACCTCTTCATTTCCACCTCTTCCTTTCCTCACATCACTCTTCTTCTTCTTCTTCTTCTTCTTCTTCTTCCGCAGCATGAGCAGGCATGAATCCAGACTGACTGTGTGTTTCGAATGTATTGTTGGAATGTTGAATAACACCCTCCAGCAGGATCAAGTGTCTAATATTTATTTGGTTACTGCTCAGTGGCTCGTGTATTTGCTTTAGGAATTCCAAAGATTTTGAGAGGGATAGGAAATAGTTTTCCTGTTTGCCTCCTATGATGTTATCAAAAACCATCTGAAAGAACCTAGCGCAGGTGCAAGCTGTATAGATTGCTGTAAATCATTAAACTTGAGCCAAGGATTCCTAAATATGGTGTATTCTGCTTTTTTTTTTTCCGCCTGAACTGTGGGCTGTGTTAAAGCATGTGTATAGGCAGGTGAAAAGACTCTCTAAGATGTGATTTTAATCAATATCTGTCTGTCTCTTAGGTGGAGGAGATGGTGCAGAATCATATGACTTACTCCCTTCAGGACGTGGGTGGAGATGCCAACTGGCAGCTGGTAATAGAAGAAGGAGAGATGAAGGTGAGCACAGAGGAGAAGAGCTGCTTGTGAATCATTCCCCACGGTCGCCAGCTGTGAATATTTAAGTCTTATTTAATTTTTAAAAGGTGTTCTGGTGACAATAGAGGCACTGGTGAGTCAAAACTGGAGTCTATGCATAAGCTAGCAGAGGTAGAAGATCTACTCAGATAGATATCCATGCCACAATGGAAAATAATAACCTATTAAAACCATAAAATGAGCTATTGTGTTACAATCAGCTCATTTTATTAGTCATTAGTTGGGAAGCTTTGAATATTTAGTGTTTTTTTTTCTGTCTCCTGCTCTGTTTATAGGTGTACAGGAGAGAGGTGGAGGAGAACGGCATCGTCCTGGATCCTCTCAAAGCTACGCATGCTGTGAAGGGGGTGACGGGACATGAGGTCTGCCACTACTTCTGGGATACAGCTGTCCGATTGGACTGGGAGAGTAAGTTCACTGTTTCAGAAGGCACCATCATATCAAGAGTGTTTTGACTTCCTTTGTTTCAATGTCATGACCTGCCTGTACTCCTGCTCCCTCAGCCACCATTGAAAATTTCAACGTTGTGGAAACGCTCTCCGATAATGCCGTCATTGTTTATCAGACGCACAAGGTAAATGGAGTTTATGGTGAAACACGTTACACATCCGGTTGCTAATGTTCTGCAGCCTGCTTGATTTTAAATCTGGATGTTTGTGGCTGTTTCAGAGAGTGTGGCCGGCCTCTCAGAGGGACGTACTCTATCTGTCGGCTATCAGGAAGATTCTGGCTACAAATGAAAATGATCCCGACACATGGCTTGTCTGCAACTTCTCTGTGGACCACGACAACGCTCTTGTAAGATTAACCCTGAAACTCACACCCGGTGTTGTTCGTGATCCAGGACTATATACACACTGTAATTAATTTTCCTTTTGTTCAGTTAAGCACTCAGCTCCCTGGTGTTCGTCAGCATTGGACCAGTGTCAAAATGTCAAAAATTATGAAATGCTGTTTTTTTTTTTTTTTGCTGTTACTCGGCAGTGTGCTGATAAAAACTGTAGATGGTAATGATGTAATTCCGAGTTTGATTTAGATGTTGGTGTTGTTGTAACTTCCATTACATAACTGACTTTTTAGAAACATCAGGTGATAAGCTGTCTGAATTCCACAACAGTGAAAATATGTCCAATTAGTGTCCTAAGAGAGGGATGGACAGGCGAGGGAATCTCATGTAGTTACAGTAACAGACTCGATCTCCCAAACATGCACTCTTCTGGAAAATGGGGCGGCTGTGGCTCAGGGTCGGTCAATGATCGGAAGGTCGGCGGTTCGATTCCGCCCTGTAACCTGTGTCATGGTCGGTGTGTCAAGACACTTCACCCACCTTGCCTCGTGTAAATGCGTATGAATGGATTGTTTGAGGTGGTGGTCGGAGGGGCCGTAAGCGCAGGGCAACTGTGGCTACAATCGTAGCTACCACCACCAGAGTGAATGTGTGTGAATGAATAATTGACGGTGTATGCACTTTGAGTTACTCCCTGAGTAAGAAAAGCACTTTCTACATCTGATCAATTATTATTATTATTATAAAATGTTGGCCTCCAGCTGCCCAAAAACACAGGAGATGCCAAATTTGTTCCCATGGGGATAAGTGATAACCTGCTTCATATAAGTAGTAGTTGACGGTTAATGCTTTAAACTTATTCCTATCATACAGTGTTTCACGAGTCAGCCAAAGACTGTTCAATGAACACACTGCTTGGCCTGAACTCTTTTTAGAGACTCTGGTGTATCGTTACTGTAGAAACACATTTGATTCAGTGCTGCATATAATTACAAACATCTCTTAGTCAAACAAAGTTTTGTTGTTGAGCTTTTTCATCATTACATTGAAAAAAAAAAAGAATATTTTTACTAACCACAGTCACTCTTTCGGTTCTGCTGTAGTGAGATTTGTGGCAGCGTGGGAATTGTTTGAATTTATATTTTTGTTTTGCTTTCAGCCTACAAACCGGTGTGTTCGTGCCAAAATCAATGTCGCCATGATCTGCCAAACACTGGTCAGCCCACCTGAAGGTGATAAAGAGATCAGCAGAGACAACATCCTTTGTAAGATCACCTACGTTGCCAACGGTAGGTGCCTCTCCAGACCATAAACTGATCTCAGAATATTAGCCTTAAGCAAGATCGGCAGCCAGCAGAATAAAACCTCAATCTTAATATAATTTACCTACAGTCGGCCCCAGTAGAAACATCCAGCCTACCTTAAACGGCAAATGTTAAACTCTCATTTCTAATCTAAAGACAGTCCGTGCTTGTATAAAAAAAAAAAAAAATTCACACAGGAAAAATTAATGAGAGCACAATTGGAGTGTTTGCTTGATTTGTCATACAGTCAGTCAGCTGGTGGGTGGTGGTGTTAATCTATTCAAATGTAAGTGCTTGTTTTTGAGCCATCAACACAATTGTAGGGAAAATAGCTGCAGATCACAAAGTTGCTGTAAAGAAATTAGAATAGCAGTAGCAATATTTTGAGTCACACATGAGAAAAATAAAGTCAGCAAACTGCCTGAAGCTGGCGTGTTTTCTTTTGATGTTCCTCACTTGCTATTGTTTGTTTTATGCCTCTTCTCAAATATTTCACCCAACACGTATCATCCAATTTTCTGCTAATTAGTCTTTGTAGAGCTGAGAACTGACACAAGAACTAGACAGCCCATGAGGCCGTGTCTTTGAAATTTCAGTCCAGACTCGTGCAGCTTCTCTCCCCCCCTCCCCTGACTTCCTGCAGACGAGGAGGTTGTGACATAAAGAAGCGCCGCAGAAGGGATCTCGAGCCAGTTTATTGTCAGAGAAGTCAGGCAGGTCGTGGGAGTTCATTTGAAAAAAAGAAAAATAATTGCATCCCTGTCACTAGAGGGCGCCCCACACCGCCGTCTATGTACTGAATCACTGCGGGTTTATGATTAATGGTTTTCATCACACTGTAAGTCGCCACAAAAACGTGCTGATCACTTTCCTGTGTGTGTCTGCAGTAAACCCAGGAGGCTGGGCTCCGGCTTCTGTCCTCAGAGCCGTGGCCAAGAGAGAGTATCCCAAGTTCCTCAAACGCTTCACCTCCTACGTCCAGGAAAAAACAGCTGGGAAGCCCATCCTCTTCTGAACACAAGAGGTAACCAAGAATCCAAAGATGTTGTTGTTCAGCTGAATACACAGCTAAACTAAGAGCACTGATTACACTGAAAATGTGATGTTGTAAAATTGAATCATAAAAAAACAGATCTATGGAATCCGTCAAGATATTTCATGTGTGTTTTTTTTTTTTCTTGTTTCAGGCTTGTGGAGAGCCGAGGTTGTCCATCAGACAGACCCGCGTCGTTCAGAATTAAACAGACTCTTGACGACCACATGACCTATTCACCTATCAGTTAGAATGTGTTTTCCCAACTACTACATGCAGGACACCATATCATCAGGACGTCCCACTGGACACCTGCTCGAAGACAAGACTGGTTTTATGGCTTTAATGCATCAGTAGTGGTCATCCCAGCTACATTAGATCGGCTCAGCACCATCTGGTGGTCGTGGGTACATTTGTATGTACAGAAATTCAAGAGTTTCCTAAGTGAGTTTAAATTGTTACCGATTACTTGCTTCTTTTTTTTTTGTAAATTGTTTTGTACATTTCTTATGATTACACACTTCTTCTTGACTTTTTTTTTTTTTTTTGGGGGGGGTTGCTTTAATCACTAGTGTTACAGCTACTTGTTTTGCTGCTGCTAAAGTAACTACCATGAAAGAGGAAAGTAGATATTTACAGGAAGAGCACTGACGAGGTGTGGTACACTATCTCCTCTTTCTCGCCTTCTCCTGTCCCTCTTGTGACAACTCTCTCTGCAGTTCGATGGAGGGTCAGAGCCTAAAGCTTTGAAATCTTTATATTTCTAGATTGTTATAAAGTAGCTTTCAGAGAGCACCGTGGACACAATGTATTGTACAGAGAAAACCGAATAAGTTTTCAGTTAGTTTACCAATGTGAGAAATGTGAATTGACTGTTAAACGCTTGAATTTGACGATAGTTATGGGCCAAGGACAGTAATAATGGGAGATGAAAAGCATTTACTAAGTCTAACTCACTCATGTTGGACAATATTTCGGACACAGCCGAACTGATGATAGTTGACTGTGGTCTTTGGATGCTAAGCTGCAGTCAGAGTGTATCTGTCTGAAAGGTTTCTGACGGATTTCTGCAGACGACCAGCTGCAGCGTCTAATCTGAAGATTCCTCTCTTTGATTGAGAGTCGAGCGGGTGCATTTTGTACGCCGGAGGTTTTTCTTCACTGTTTTCGGCCCCTCGTAAGGCAGGAACAATGTCTGTCCATTTATGAGTGTCGGGTTTGTACATCGGTCCTGCTGCTTTCGTGCAGGATAAAACGTCGAGCAGGATATCATCTACGCTCTCAGTCATATGCTAAGATTACATTTCACAAGCCACACTACAGTGCAGTGGCCTCCTGCCCTTCGACTGATAAAACTACCCCCAGAATGCCTTAGACACCAGGATGACACCTAAAAGTCCTGGCTTTCTCTACTGTACAGCCACCAGATGTGCATTTATCAACACTGAAATGAAGCTGGGTGGGGGTGGGATGGGGGGACGGGATGGGGGTCAGCATTTCACATCATCTTACCTCAAGATTCAAATTTACTTTAGACTGTGTTTAATGCCATCAAAAGTTGGGAGTTTTTGCAATCAGTACATCTGCATGGTTGAAAAATTTTTATCATCCGATTTTCAGTCCAAGGGGGTCAAAGGTTCGGGAGGATCTGGATCATTTGTTTTGCTGATAATTACAAGAGCTAGATGACGAGCAGCGTCAGCCGAAGAATGCATTTAGTGTTTTTAATTTTGATATTTTGTCAGTAATCTACACACTTTGTATATTTCTAAGTTGTACATGAGATGTGTTATTTGCACTAAATGTAATGCAATTTGACAATGTTCTGTAAATTAAAATTATTACACAACAGAACAGAGTCGGTGTGCTTCCTGCTGTGAAACCCAAGGTAGTTCATGCAAAAGCCTGATATTTTATGCAAACACTCACAGCGGTGATATTCAGATGATGCTAATTTAAGGTGACACGTTCACCTTTTTTTTTTTTTTTCTAATTTGGAACCCTGAATATTTTCAGAAATGGAGCAAAAACACTTTGCTGCCATTTTACTTTGACCACATTATGGATTTTACACCTGAAACAAACGTAACACAGAAAAGCTGATGTCTGTGTCTTCATAGTCCAGGATTACAATGATACCAAATGCTACATCTGGAATTGTTCATGTGAATAATTCAAAGTGCATCTCGAGAAAAGGAAATCAAACTATCTGAGAATGAAGGCTTGATTTCAGAATTTCATGTTGTGGGTATGTTGTGTAGAGTTTAAAAGCTTAAGTCCGACACACTACAAAAAGTAGAACAATGTTCAGTATTGACTTCATAGTTCAAGAAGAACGTACCAAACACAGAGTGACTTCAAAAAATATATTTCAAACACATTTGATTATTTTGTTAAACTTACTCTTTACTGTCTCCTTCAAATGTCCCCCACTTTGACACAGATGTACACTTTTTTTTTTTTTTTTGCATTATCAGCTGGCTGCCTTTGTTTCAGAGTTTGAACAGACTGGCTTAACTTGTCGTGTTTAGTTCAGGGGATGTGACGGAAAATACATCACTTAGTTTTGAGAGAAAGTGAAATGTCTGCTGTGGCCACCAGGAGGCTTTTCTGAACATGTTCAGGGCCGCAAACTGTTCAAGTGGATCAAATTTAAAACTGTTATGAAGCCAAATCA
>NW_007577965.1:231557-271432 GCF_000690725.1 Stegastes partitus
ACCTTGCAGCCCAAAGTTTTACCAATCTATAATAAATATTGATGCTAAGAACCTAAAGTATCATTTGGAACTAGGGTTATAAAAATACAGGCTACTTAAAACTAAACAAATCCAAGTTCAGTTAAAGTAAACATCATTTTCACATATCACCTGAACTCAAACTCCAAACACTGGAAAGTGCTGCTTCTGGCTGAAGTTATTTACAAAAAAAAAAGGGTGGACACTGAATTTTAGCAGTTTATTTATAGGAGTCTCTTCTATATATAAATATGCATTGTCTTTACATTCAGCGATTAAAGTATTTTCAGCAAATGGTAAAATATTGAGATTTACATAATAAATTATGGTCTCAACTGACGTGTGATCGTGGACATTTATAGTTGGATATGATCTTGATGAAGAGGTATCGGACAGCTTCTCAGCGAAAGGATGCATGTCTCATACCTTCTTAAAGAGGACATACTTCTTCAGTATCAAAGGATATCCTGAGTAAAAGCATCTTCAGTCATGACGCAAACCTCACAAAACTAGTAGTTCCACATCAAAAATGATCTACGATGTTCCTTCATTGTCTCTGTACATGTAGTATCAATGACGAACAGAGGTGTGCATTTGTATAGTAAAAAGAAAAATAAAAGTGCATGTTCACACATCCAAATCTGTGCTTATGTCAGGTAGCCCACCCGCCTAAGCAACATCCTCAGAGAAAAATGTTTCTTACAGTAATCATAACCAATGTCAAAAGTGCCTTTTAAAAAAAAAAAAATAAAAAATCAAGAGCAAGTGCATTGTCTCTCCGCTCTGTGCTTCATCCAGGATCCAGTAACTGTCTTTTCTCGCTTTGCTTTACAGCGGCTCTCTGCCAGAGCTCCGGCTTCCCGTCAGGGCAGGGCGCAAAACAACCGCCCGGTTAGGAAACGTTGGCCACTTTAAACACATCACAGTCTGTGTTTGGCCTCGCCAGCTTCAGAATCAAGTCTGTTCGCGCGAGTCTGTCCTCGTTCCGTGTTGGCTGTGGTTTACGAGCTGGCTTGTGTCCGTTTGTGTCACGTCCGTCTTCATCGGGGACAAAGATGCCGTCATAAATTCACTGTAAACATTCCTCATGTTGTCAGCAGCCAATGCAGCTGCAAATTTTCAAAGCATTTCTTTCTGATCAGCAGAAAAAAATGTCTAAAGAAATGTACAATGTGTATCTACTGTCTCCTCATATATATATTTATATCTAATAAAAGTTTGGATCTGGGCGTAGGCCATGAAAACGGTGTACATGTATAAAAGTGAATGGCGCTGCGTTGATACATGCTCTGGAAAGCAGTTCAGCCTGATGTTCAGCACTTTACATGATATGTCACATGGTTCCTGCAGATGTCCGTCGCTGTGACTTTGTTGGTGTCTTCTTTTAGTCCATCAACCAGTGGGAATCTCTGCGTTTTTATGAGTTGGCAATTACGAGTGGCATCATGGGAGTAGCAGCACTGAAAGTGGAGTCAAACGCCAGCCTGGCCTGTCCAATGGAGTGCGGCGATTGTCTTATGCTTGGCAGGAGGAAATGAAGTTGCTATTTTCACTGTAGAGGAGAAGAGAGGAAAGAAAATAATGAATATTTAGGCCTTTTTTCTAAATGTAAACAAACAAAAGCACAGATCACTAATATCCAGACGATGAACAGCTCACCAAGTAGACATCAAGAACAGATCCGTCATCACGGTCCATGTCCACGTCCATGGTGCTCTGCTCTGACGTGAGGCAGATAGCGCTGTCCTCCAGAGTGAACGTGGAGCTGGACGCAACGTCCTCTCTGAAACAGAAAAAACACATGTTTATGTGAGCTTGTAGGCAGCCCTCTCAGCGTACTGTCTGGGGTCAGGGGCAGATGAATTACAGCAGCTGTATAAACAGCTGATGAAAAGCCCCAGAAACAAATCACACATGATTGCAGAGACTCTGACATCAAAGAGACAAAGAGATGAAGCGCTTGCGAGCAGTTTGAGAGACCTGTCTGGTGTCGGACCACTGGAGGCCTCATGTGAGAGTCTCATAGCCTCAGAAATGTCTCACCGGAAGAGAACAAATTACACGAAACCAGCCAGATTTGAGCACAAGTCAGAATAAGATGCTGGCTGGGAGAAAACGGGAAACAGGTCCCATGTAGCATAGGATACCTCATAAAAACATACAATGAATAAAAAGCATCAAGCTAGCAGCATATAAATGTAATGTAGCAGTGGAAAGTACTTCAAAACATTAACTCAAGTAATGTACTTGAATCGTAATTGTACTTTGGAGGGGCTGCAAAGTGACGCGGTGGTTAGCACCGTCGCCTCGCAGCAAGAAGGTCGTCGGTTCACATCGCGGTGAGGACACCTGGGATCTTTGGAGTTTACATGTTCTCTCTGTGCAGTGTGGGTTCTCTCCAGGTTCTCTGGCTTCCTCCCACAAGTGCAAAAACATGTTGAGGTTAATTGGTGATTCTAAATTGTCCGTAGGTGTGAATGTGAGTGTGCTTGGTTGTCTGTCTCTAAGTGTAGCCCTGTGATAGACTGGTGACCTGTCCAGGGTGTCCCCTGCCTTCACCCTAAGTCAACTGGGATAGACTCCAGCCCTCCGCGACCCTAGTGAGGATGAAGCGGTATATAGATAAAGGATGGATGTATTTTTGGAGTATTTCCATTTTGTGCTACTTTATACTTTCATCCTTCTACATTTATCTGATCACTTTAGTTACTTTTAAGATAGAGACTTTACACAGTGGCTAACCTAACAAGCTTTTAAAGTACAACACACTGTTAAAGATTAAACCAGTGGTTTACGACCCTTATTTCTCCTGACATTTTACAAAAAGCGTGTGTGTGTAGTCAGAGCCACATTTCACACATCTATGAGTTAACAGCTCCACAAAACACAGATTTTTTTTCCTTTCAAACTTCTCGCAACTTCAATAAATGTTCAAATGATCCAATTTCTCACCAAAAATCAAAGATTAGAGAAACAATAGTCCAAAACCTGAAAATGGATCTGTGAATCAGAACTTTTTTTTTCTTTTTGTTCTTCAGATTAATCTGGTGTTGTTGTGTATAAAACTGGACGTTAAGTACTTCAAACCAGCTCCACATATAATATTAACATGTTGCTGACAAACTGATGCTTCACTATTAATAATCGAACAATGTCATATGTATTAATACGTCAATCAGAAGTACTTTAATACTTTTACTGCATTTTGCTGCTAATACTTGTCTCATGCACGATTTTGCCTTGTGTTGGAGTATTTTTGCATCGTTGCATTGATACTTTTACTTCACTAAAGGATCTGAGTACTTCTTCCACCACTTAAGTGATGTGCTAATCGTGAGTGAAACGTGGATTTAAATGTTGTTGTTTGACGTCCCGCCTGATTCAGTGCTCTGACGAACCACTAGGGGGCAGCTGTTTTCTTTAAATGTGCATCAGGTGACTCCCTGATAAAGGAATGTGCTTTCACCCTTTTATGACATATGACTGACTGTGTTTAGAGTTCAAAGTCAAAATGAAATCCAGGTAGAGAGCAGCAGGAATGTGCACTTGTACAAAAAGATGGAAGAGAAAGGGATATATATATATATACTGGTACACTGAAGCTTTATTTAAATAATAAAAACACTACAAAAGGTGTTACTACTGAAACAGGCCGACCTGCTGTCAGTGGAGGATTATTGATATACTCTCCACTGCCCCGGTTGTCCACTTCTGTCACACTCTTTGTGCGGCGTAATGGCACCGAGTAAGACCGTGTCAAAGCTGCCGTTTAAGTATTCATGAAAACAGTTGACAGAACAATGTCAGGGCAGCAGCAGGTGACTGATGCAGGGACAAGACTGGGCAAGTCACACAATGGAGGCTCAGAGAGCAATCTGAAGCCGACGCTGCCGGACAGGAGGAGAGGCGAAAGATGGAAAAAACACACACAGGAGGAAGAGGACGGAGTGTTCAGGGGCAAGAGGGAAATGAAACCGTCCAGTACGAGACAGCAAAGTGTGAGAAGACAGTGTGTCAAAGGCGTAATAAAAGCTGTTAGTGGAAAAACGTTACTGGTCATTTATCAGATTATGTAATATAATTGGAGGCATGTACAGTAACTAATAAAGGTCATTAACTGTTACTCAACACCGTTCCATTAAAGCACCCTCTGAGTTCGGTCTTACACAATGACTGGAGAAGCACAGTGAAAACATAACGATGAAAATCTGGCAGCAAATATATGTAACAAGGAATTGTAATTTTAAAAAAAATTATGAAGATTTTTTAGGTGGACATTATGTAGGGTTTTGGAATTTGTTTTTACATCCATTATCTATACACCGCTTGATCCTCACTTAGGTCGTAGGGGGGTGCTGGAATCTATCCCAGCTGGCTTAGGGTGAAGGCAGGGAACACCCTGGACAGATCACCAGTCTATCACAGGGCTACACTTAGAGACAGACACAAAGCACACTCACATTCACACCTACGGACAATTTAGAATCATCAATTAACCTCAACATGTTTTTGGACTGTGTAGGAGGAAGCCAGAGAACCTGGAGAGAACCCACGCTGCAAACTCCAAGCAGAAAGATCCGGGTGCCCCCAACAGGACGCGAACCAGCGACTTTCTTGCTGCGAGGCAACGATACTAACCACCGCTCCACCTTGCAGCCCAGAGTCAAACATAAAAGAATGAATTACTATTTGTAAATATAAACATATTATAATTTATATTTTTGGATTTTATTTTTTTTTGGTACAGTTTTTACTTTTTTATTTAGAGTTAACATGTAACTAAATACTTTTATTTGGGATTTTACTAGTTATTAATGCAATTGAACAAAAACTGATAAATCTGTAAAAAATCTGTAAATTGTTAAAAAATAAATACATAAATAAATTATTTTTGTTGGATGCAATATTGTAGGGTTTTAGCGAGGTGCGCTGAAATGATTTATGTTGTGATTTGGTGCTCTATATATATAAAGCCGAAACAAATATTCTACTGCTGTTGAAACTTCCAGCTATTTCCCGTCTTGTAAATCAGAGAGACCATCATCACTCATATGTGTCGTCCATATGTTGTGTTTGGAGGCGGTGTTTAGGATCCACGCTGCCACTGAAGCTGAGTCACCTGCTCCATGACGCACGTCACCGACAAGACGACGTGATGTCAGAGCACAGGTGACGATCACGTGGGAGGGTTTGAGCATGTGTGTGTGTGTGTGTGTGTGTGTGTGTGTGTGCTGGGCGTGCCTTCATTCTTCATGTATTGTGTTCAGGAGTCTTACATCATGGTTTGTAAGATGACAAACTGCACTAACATTGTTGGATCCTCAGTATTTCAGTTAGTTGAGTAAATTTGTGATGTTACTTTTATTTCTCTTTTGGCAAACTCTTTGGGTCTTTTGTGCCTATAAAAAGTATTCAACCCCCTTGTATGGCTTTCTATTATTTCATGTCAATGTAAAAACAGATTTCTACAATGTCAAATAAAAATGTGAAACAAGTCATTGCATAAGTATTCACACCCATCAGCTCGGTGTTTAGTAGACGCACCTTTGGCCACAGGTAGAGCACTGAGTCTCTCCCATCTCAAGCTTTTAACTCCCTCAGAGGAGTCAGCGGTGTCCTGGTGGCCTCCCTCACTCGTCTCTTTCTCGTTTCTCTAGGTAGACTCACACATGTGCCTCCATTTCTTAATGACAGATTTAACCATAAACCAAGGGATACACAGTGACTTGGTTATTTTCTTGTATCCATCCACCAAATTATCCTTTCTAATAACCTTTTCACAGAGGTGCTTGGAGTGTACTTTTGTCTTCATGGTGTATGTAGAGCTGATTTACGAGTGACTGTCTTTATAATACAGTCACCTGAGCCACAGTTATTGCAGTCAGATGATCTCTGTGAACTGTGTGCCTTCTAGCATGAGTCACTTTAAAGGTGTTGAATCCTTTTGCAGTCACTGTGTTTGTGTTTCAATTAATTGCCATGACTTTGTAGAAATCTGATTTCACTTTAAAAAAGAAAGAGTGTCTTTATTAATTCTTGCGAACTCTAAAAGTAGTAAAAGGGGAAACACTTCCAAGGGAGCTGAGTAATGTTTACTGCAAATAACAGCGACTCATGATACGGTGAAAGTTGCCAGAGAGAGTAAAAAGAAAAACAAAGTACCTCTCTTCTGTTTGGTTGTCCACATTTACAAAGATGGAGGAGGTGGAGATGGTTCCCATGGAGGAGCCCTCGTAGAAGGACGGGTTGGCAGGGACCAGATCAGGACGCAGATAAGAACCAAACACAGCTGAGGAGAAAAAGACAAAAACAAATCACGTGATGGCAGTAATGAAAAACAAGACATTTTTCTGCATTCTTATCTTTTATCTGGAACGTTACTGCTTGATAACCAGCAGCAGCTGAGCAGGATCGCGCGTGATGAGTTCCTCTTTAAATGAGAAAACACACATCACCACCCACGGCCATGGTTTCCTGGAAGACCAGAGTGCCATATTATTGAATCAATGCGGATTTGAATGGCTGTATTGATCAAAACATATATCTGACTCTGGGTCATCGAGCAGAGGAAAAGAGAACCGTCTTTCCCTGTAATTCCTGCGCTTTGGTCTCAATAAAACCGACATATTTATCTGTTTCCGGCCCACACTGCAGAGTGAAACAGATTTTCTCTGTCTCTTTGTCTTTAAGATCGACTTAGCAACCATAAAGAGCGAGACAGGAAGTGCAGCAATCCAAATTGCTTTATAGTACGTTGCGTCACAGCTGGAGATACTGCTTGGACAGCGCTCGGTTGTAAAAGGAAAAAGGACACACGGCCCCATGACTTCTTTTTTCTGTTCCACATCCATACTCGCACCCTTCCGGTGCAGCGTTGGCTAATACTCGTATCAAACCCAAAGGTTAGATGCAGAACTTTCACCTCTTATTACTCTCTTGATTAAGCACCCCTCATATACTTCTTGTATATGAGAAAGAAGATAAACCTGCACATCTCTTTCTTTTCCACACATGTACCAATGCTGTATCTGAAGGGACGCTAATAACGACGTAGCCGCTGTTTTCTTTCCATTAAAGCCAAACGCTATCAGCCCAAGCCAGTGCTATGAGGACAGCATTTTTATGGCTGGATGCGAGTGGTTGTTTATAGGCCTCTGGTGTTTCTATGAAGCTGTAATAAGCCACAAAAAAACAGAAAATGAGAGTGGTTGAAACGGTAGATTAGTGGCACTTTGAAGAGGGACATGGTGAGGATAATGGTAAAACAGCAAGGCTTTTATGATGAAGTCACAACTACAACCCCATTAATAATTCAGGCACTTCTAGGAATATCAGCAAACATCAGATATCGACTTTTCTACAAACTGTATGGGGATGAAATGGCTTCACAGTGAACTGTGAGTCGTGCCGGTCAGAGTGAGGTCTTGCTAAAAACTGGTTTTATTTACCTTGTCCATCCAGACTGGCCAGGCTGCGAGCTCCTCCCAGTCGGTCCCTCCTGTCCCCCTCATTCCTCTCATCTGCCTGCGATGAAAGAATCTCCTGTGAGGACGACTTCAGAGCAGGGATGGAAGTGCGAGTCCTCTTTGAAGGGGAGAATCGAAGTGCTGTGGAGCAAAAAGGAGCCGACGAGTCAGGGAAAGAAATGAGAGAGATTCAGGGAAGCAGACGCAGAGAAAAAAAAAACAGGAGCAGATAATTGGGGGAGATAAAGGAAAGAGACAGCTAACCCTGACTGAAGCAATGCTCACACACAATGAGGCTCTGCCTCCAAAATTAGCAGATATTAAACTGTTTAAACGCACAATGACGATTACACAAGCCATCCTTATTGTGCCTCCCAAGCAGGGCTTGAATTGAAATCCTCTCCTGTCATCTCCCTCTGACAGGACTTGGCGATGGTTAATAGTACAGCTAAATCCTCAAATCATTGCCTCAGCCATGTTAATTTCCACAGGGGGTCTGCATGGTTGCATAAGACTTGTTACTATTTTTGATGTTGATGTGAAGTTCCAAACCAGCTTCCTGGCTTCACCTACAGCCACACCCAGGACTCTAAGAATAGACTCTACGCATGAAACAGTTTAAAATGTTGCTCGTAAACATGCAGGAGGTTCAGTCAGTCTGTCACAAATCGATCAGCTCTGCATGCCTGCATTCTGCACAGGCTTAAAAAAATGTGGAATCAACATCAGCTGTGCTGGACTAAAGCAGTTTACTGACCTTAACTGCATTATCCACTGTAGTGGTGTGAAGCTGTCTCCCTTTGTTGTTCTTTTATCTTTTTTAGTTTCTGGGTGTCGGTGTTGTATGATCTAGTCACATGATTGTTTACACATCAACAACAAAAGTATGTTGTTCATTCCTAGAATTAAATCAAACTTTGCGTGTCTGCACACAGTGGATCATGTGCCTCAAATGCTAATCCAACAGCTAACTATAGACGACAATCACAGGCAAGAAAGGGAGGACAATACAAGGAAGCAATATTCCAGTTAATGTTTCAGGTACCAGAAGTGACTTATTTATAATCTTTTTATGCTGCAGTGACACACCAATACCCAGCAATCCACAATAACACCGGCCTATAGATTCACTCTCTTCTTATCAGGCCAGGATTTCCTACTTTTCACAACACATTGCTGCCCATTTTCTCTTCGTTATTGTTTGTATGTGACGCTGATCAAGCAGCGGACTTACGCTGAGTCTTCCTGAAGACGCGCGTGCTCATGAACTTGAGGAAGCGGCTGGCGTAAAACCCCGGCCGGTGGACCGAGACAGAGTCCTGAGGACAAGTGAGAGAAAATGCCCGGCTTTTATTAGACAGCCGCTGGTAGACTTAAGAGGATGTAAGCAAATAAAAGGCTCTTTCATTAAAGCAGGAGTGTCAGATTTGAGCAGGCTATCGACTTACACCATCGTACACCAGAGCTTTCCACGAGTGTTCCAGCTTTTTAATGAACCTGAAGAGAGAGAGAGAAAAAAAAAGAGGAGATGCCTTGTCACAAAAAAATTCCCTTCATTCTAGATTAAACCTGAGATGCTTCCTCGTTCCACTCGGTGCAGCAACATGTACATTTATTTTGGAGGATTTCAGTAGAAAATTAAAGTTACGTAACACTCGGTCTTAAAGGTTCGTCTCTGAGTGCGACAAGCTACCAGAAATACAGAAGCAAAAGTGCTCACAAATCGGTCCTATTCATCGCTACTGACCCGATCTGGCCTCGCCCACGCCGTGTTCATCTGAAGCCTCGACCCACGAGGCTGACAAAGATTTATGTGACGCTTTTAAATTTCCACCGGTTTGATAAAGCCAATGAACCAAAAGGCTTTTCCTCCTCTGTTGCCTGACTCTGTTGCTCACAACAACGAAAAAAAAAATCAATGTGTAAATAAAGAAGACTGATGTGTCCATTTAAATTGCGTTGGATAGAGAAAAAGTCTGAGTGTGGTGAAGTGTCTTGTAGCTCTCTGCACCGGTGATCATTCAACATGAGGGGTTTTGCCGCAGCACAAGCATCAATCAAAGCAGTTTCTCTGAGAGAGCCATGGCATGTTGTCGCACTAAGTCACAAAGCCCCTCTCTGTTTGCAGATTAAATCCCTTAAAACTCATCTCTGTTTGTTGAAGTTACAAATTTAGAGGGGGGTTTTTTTGCATGAAAATCATCCATTCTGGGATTAAAATGGTTTAGATGTAACTTTACACTGTCCATCGATACACTGCAGTTCCAAGGTGGAAATACACAGCGGTAGTGTTGATCATATGGACAAAAACAACTTGGAGCAAATCTTTATTTACTGTCACGTCTACACTGGTTACAGATGACCTATTTTATTCTTCAGAAATGGACAGAAACAACCACACGTGTAGCCAGTTCTGCAGATCATTGCTAGATCTCAACGTGGCCTCAAACGCCGACAGATAAACCCTTTTCTAGTTATTATTATTAAAAACAAAGTTGCAATATTGAAAAAAAAGGTTGACTTAATCTCATGAAGATCAGTACCTGTATGACTGTAGAATATCTATGATACCCAGGAAGATGAGGAGCTTCTCTTCTTTGTGTGTTTTGGCAGGGATGCCGCCCATCCTAAAACAAGAGCACAGCAGCAGTCAGAGAACAGCTACTGTTCCTCTGAAATGTTTGTACCACTGTTCAAATAAAGGCAGTGTGCCTCCACGCTGTTAAAAGTGTTTGTAAAAGAAGCACTCACAGTGTTTACATTCGTGTGTATTGCTGTAAATATGCAGAACAGCGACTGTGTTTGTATTTGTGTAGCTATGGTTATGTGAGAGCCTCGCTGTGTGTGTCCGTGTGTGTGTGTGTGTGTGTGTGTGTGTGTCCACTGCGAGGTATGAGCATGGTTGTATAACTGCGTCTGCGAGAAAAAAAAGTGGAGATTGTGGCGACAGACAGAGGCGGAGTGTGTATGTCCAAATATGTGTTCATAATATGTGTGTGTTTTCTCCCCCAGCTGAGCCGACTCACGTGTCGTCTGTGGTGAGGGCCTCGGCTGCCTTGCCGTCTCCTTGGATGGACTCCATGGCGGTGGAGTAAAGCACCCTTTGACCCACAGGTCTCCTCCCGTCGCAGCCCGCCTGGCCCGGTTCGCCTCCTTCTCGCTGGCTCTGATCCAGGACGTGCACTCCCAGCAGCAGACTGTAGTCCATGATCTTAAAACTCTCCAGCACCTATTGCAAATGACAAGAAATGCACAATGAGTCAACTGATACTACAATGTCTGAGCATCTTGATAGTAATAGCAGGAATAGTCACATTTTTAGAACCTCGTGGAAGACTTAAAAGATCATAGTCTACCATCAGAAGGGCTGTTTTACATACAGAGACATTGTGAAATGTTTTGAGGAACATGTTCTTTTGCTTTCATCACCCAACACACATTCATGCGTCAAAGACCAGAAAGCAAGCAGAAGGAAATCTCTGTTTGAACCAGTTCTGAGCTAAATAAACAAGGTGTTTCTCCACACTGAGCCAAGTGTTACACATTGACCTGTCTGAGGAGGCCTTTGCCCAGTTTCCCAGAGACTCTGTGACTTCATGTCTCCTGGTGCTGGAGTAAAGCAGCACAAGGGTGGAGGGAGAGAGAGAAAGAGAGAGAGAGAGAGAGGTGGGAGCTTGATCTGGGATCAGGGTCACAGCCATGCAGCCAGACTTATCTCATGACCTGGACCGGAGGAAAAAAAAAAAAAACCCTATTGTGCTAGTTTGTAATTCTTTATTTAATTCTGCAAAGAACATCTGAAAACACAAGTTAAAAATTCATGTTGCTCCTATTGACTCTGTCATAAATCTCCCAACTGCTTTAACGTCCAGCATGTGGTAGTTGATGAAAAACCCGAAGAACCCGACGCAGCCAATAAAGCAGATAAAAACTTTATCATCACAATCAGAGACATCCAAAGTTACGGGCCATAAATAACACACAGGATCACAAGCAATGAAAAGAACATCTGATATAATCAAAGAGAACCATGACCCAGAATCCAGACAAAACTGGACTGTTTTCGCTGCATAACCCGTTTTCAAACGACAAGATGTTATTAGTGTTAGTTGTAAATCCGGTTAGCATCTGCAATAGAAGCCAGCCATGTATGAAGTCACACACATTCATATACACGCATGAAACCACAGAAGAGACTTAATGACCGGCTCAAACAAACACTGGGGCTTTTGTCCGAGCTTTTCCATATCAACAATTTGCATCCCCACACTCCAACTCCCCCAGTCTATTCAAACAGCAGCCATTTTGAATGGAGCCATACACACCAGGCTGCCTACAGAGAGCCATTACTGTGCATCCGGGCCCCAGCTTTCCCCACAGCAAACAATCAAGCTGTCACAACAGAGAGAAAGCGGCTAAATTTCAGTTTTATTTCTGCAAAAAGTTTCCCTCAGCTTCTGAAAAATACTGTGTGGAGTGTAATATTACTGATCCTGAGTCCAGTGTGTGGGTCTGTCCCCTGAGCAGGCTGCCCTCTGCTCCCGTTTCAAACACCGCTCAGTTTTCTTAGAGTGAATGGGAAAAGGCTCACACAATACCAACACTCCTGTAGGAAGTGAGCTTTGTCACAGCATCCTCTGATCCTCGACAAACCCCCGATGTTTCTCTGTATATTCCACCCTGAAGCTCTCCTCCGCCCATCTATCCGTGTGCCAGCGAGGCGGTGGAGCTCCCCACAGTGCCGGCTCACATGCCCCACTTTGCAGTGACACTAATACACTGCGAGCTTTCTTAAATCTGAGTATTTGCGCTCAACAGACAGAACACACAGCCGCTTATGTTTGTGAAGCACCGATTGTGAGCAGACGCTGGATATGTTACGGTCACCGAAATGTTCCCGTTAAAGTATGCATTCATAATTCATGAGTACAACGTGCTCCCCGTGACATAACGCCTAGATTTGGGACACATGGCCTTCACCATGTAGACTTGCGGAGATACACGGACTTCAGTTAATTACGGTTTTCACAATAAATTAGGTGGAGTTGCACAAAATCTCTGGCATTGTTTTATAGAAATAAACAACTGCAATAATGTAAATTTTGTAATTACACAAATGCAAATGCAGAAGTATGTAATGAACTGTGTGTGTGTGTGTGTGTGTGTGTGTGTGTGATCACCTTCTGTCTGCATACTGTCATCTTACTAACGCAAACATCTATGATTTATTCATTGCAAATATGTATGAAGGCTTGTGTCAAGTTGCAATGTTGTTTAACCCTCCTATTACCTTCAATTTACATCTTTTATCCTTGCGGTCAATCTGACCCCAGCCATTTAAACCTCCAGAAAATGATCAGAATTAAAATTGTTACCCAAGTTTATGTGTAAATAGCAAAAAAAATAACAGAAGAAATAATGTTGATTATTTATTTAGAGACGTTAAACACTGAATGGGGTCAAACTGACCCCAGAGATAACAGGAGGGTTAAATAATCCATGAGTCCAGCTTCAGAAAATGAATCAACAATGATTTAGATTGTCTATAACTTGTGTTTTTCCAGAGAAAATCTGTAAAAAATTCACTAGTTTGAGCTTCAAGGGGCAATCTTTGTATTCTACTCTCCTGAGATGAAGGTAATCAGACGTGGAAGCTCGTTTCTGATTGGCTACACTGACTGCAGATCAACCCATTAATCTACCTGTGTTGACCAAACCTTTTACTTTCTGCCCTTGTTTGTATCTAATATTAAATACTTTTCATTCAAAAAGGTTAAAGGTGAGCTCTAAATTATCCTGTTGCCATCTAGCCTGAGTTCTCCCCGAGATGACGAAGCCTCCGTCGTCAAACACATGCTCTGAGCAAAGCCCCGTGAGCAGCTTGACATCATCACGGGCATCACTGTCATCATGATGTTTGTCTCGCTGATGCTCTTCTCCGTTACGGATCACGCACACACAGCCGGCACCAGACTGGTAGAAGTAAACACACACTCAGTCCACACTAAAGCCCTCCCCTCTCTCTCTCTCTCTCCGTACAGTAAAGCTCAACATGAATTATTAATGCCTTATGTTGCTTTGGCATTCTGGGGAGTATCAGGGGAGCTGCAGAGTAATGGAGACTCCAAAAAAAAGAGACGAGAGCGCACCCTGCGTTTGTAGCACAAATATTCTCTCAAAACCGTCTTCTTCTCATCACTCTGCTTTCAGCTCCCACATTCCAACAACACACACAAAAAAATTCTCTGTATTCTCTGGAAAAAAAAAAACAGCTGGATTTGATTTTTTTTTTGGAGTTCCCACAACCTGTACTACTACAGGACAGCAATCCCCTCCACTTCCTGGTTCCCTCCACACCCCTCAACCCCCCGTTGCTTGGCTTCAGCCGACCCTTCCTCTGTGTTTACGGTCCGCAGCCTCTCCTGGGGTGACGGGGTTAGCTGCTTACTCATGAAAATGGACAGAGATTCTGCTTAGAGGGCACTTTGCTTCCCGCTCAGGAGGCGAGCGCAGGAAGCCACGACGATAACAAACTGCACAGCACAGAGCTGCTAAACGGCCTCACTTACACGACACACACTTCATACGAGGCACACGTACGGGTTAGCGCATTCACACATGGCAGCAGGTGCGTATCTGGGGTGCTTTTGCTCGTAGATGTGTGTGTGTGCAGCTGCCTGGTTAAACATTAAGGAAGCCCTGACTTAGCGAGAAGGGAGGATTTCAATCTGTGGACTTAAGAAAACATTGAAAAGAAAACACAGGACACTGAGGAAGTCAGCATATTGGTTAATGATGATGTGAAGAGGCCATAACCTGACGAGATCACGTGCAGCTCCTCTGAATTTATGGGAAAACTCATTCCAACTAAACAACACAAGGTCCGGGTTTATCCAAAAGTTTGTTGGACTTAAAAGCTGGAACTTGTTTACACGTGTTTAAACATCTTTTCTGTGAGGCTGTAACACTCAACGAAAGACTAGTGCACGAGAACCAAAAAAAAAATCACTCCAACAACAATTCATGTGTTTTTGTGTGCAGTTTATAATTAGGGAGACAAGACAAAAGACTGAAGCTTTGTTTCCTAACCAGCTAAATTAAACACTCCCACAGCATCACACTGTTCATTAGCTCTAATTCGTATCCATGTGCCATCAATCACCATTGGGAAATAAAACCATCAAAGTTCTCCCACTCCCAACACGCTAAAAATCAAAACAATTAAGCTGAATCCGGTGTAATGGAGGTCATTAAGTCGTTAGCCGAGCGGTGCCGTGCAGGGTTGCCAGGTTGTCTGGCAGGTTGGCCCGGCCCAGCAGGAACTCTGCCAGGAAATCTTTCTTCCTGGTCTTTTGGGCTCCTCTGATGCATCAATCCACACTTACAGTAACATCCTGGTCAGTTTCCAGGTTAAACATCACATCGTAACACAAGTGTGGTTACATAACAAAGTGGCTATGGGCTCTAAACCCCATCATTAGTCAGCCGCCATGAGGGTAAAACACCTTAAATCACTGAGTGGAAGTTACATAGTCATCAGCGATAAAGCGATCCCACGAGGCCGCGATCGTGTCCTCATAACAGGGGAGGAGAGTCACCGAGTGTTAGGACCAGCTATATATTCAGCTTCCACTGGATCCAAGCTAAAGGATTTATTGTGTAGTTTCACAATATAAATCTTTTTTTTTTTTTACAGTTTACGAATCCTTTTGTGAAGTTTGTTTTGAATTTCTGCTGCATAACTGTGGCTAGACGTTCGCCTTCTCACATTAAATTAAATAAAATAGGTGTAAACAGCCTCACAAGACTGTCTTCTATCGGCTTTGAAAAAAGCAGCTTGGCTGACATTAATAGCTGACATTAGGTGGTGAAAGCAGACCTTATGTGGGTTATGTTTTCACTCATTTCATTACCGCTACTCGTGTAATATCAGTTGTTATTATTATGATTTAATCAAATAGAAACTTTCTGTCTGACATAGAGAAACCTTGTGATGCTAATAAAGAACACAGGATTTATTTATAATGAACTCTGTTAGACTGGTCTATATTGAACTGTGGAGGACTGTCACGTGCAAAACAGATTGTTAAAATGTTTGTTGTTATAAAACTGTATGAGCCACAGTATCTTTGCTGTTGACAGAGGACACGTAAATCAGCATCAGCAATTCTGTTGCTTTTGCTTGTAAAGCCTGGAGGCTTGTTATTTCCTGCAATTGTGGTCAGCAGAATGTGAACATTTATTGAACATGGTCCTTCAGTCTCTTTAACTAGGTTGTTTTTTGCAATTTCTCTACATAATTGTGACCTAGACAAGCAAAAGGCTATGGAATGATGAAGCCTGTGAGTTACCGTCTGTTTCTAATGCTTTTAACATATAATAAATACTGGTGAATCACCAGAGCACAGATTGTGCCTCTTATTAAAGTCAAACCTCCTCCAGTCGACGCTCTCCCGGCCTCTGCATTAAAATAGAGAAGAATGCGAGCCTTTAGATTGGACGACTATCTTTGGACTGAGCTCCGAGTCTCTCACGCTACCAGGATCATGTCTTAATCACATTCGGTGTTTGGAGAGCTGTCATGTATTGAAGCGTAGCCGCGCAGGAAAAGCAGAGCAGAGACCGGCGGCAAACTGACAGCTTAAAGCCAGCACACAGTGGAAACACGGCACTTTCTCCTCCTTTGGCAAACACATGGAAAATTCTCCTTTCAAAACATTTTGTCCAATATAAGATGCACGCAGGCCATCCTGAACCAGTGCATAATGTGGCTAATGTAGAGGGAAGCTTGTGTTGGTGTTTAAGCCTCCGTAATCGGTTACAAGAATGAGAGGTCAGTGACATCCCTTCACCAGCTCTGTCCCCTCTCTCTGCTGAATTCCCAGGTTAGAAGCAACCGGCTCTAAGCTCTGATATATCACATGATAGCATGTCCATGTGAGGCCTTGCTGCACAAAAGGCAACATGTTTTAGCAAAGCAATGAAGGCATGAATATCCAATAGCAATCGCTGTTTTTAAGTAAAACCTTCCAAACAAAAATGACTTGATCCTGGACTTCCTTATTTATTACACGGCTTCCTTCTATGGAATAACACTGAGCTTCTTTGTGTGGTACGACTTTGCCATTTCAAAGAAATTCCAATGAACAGACAGCGACACTGACAAAGGCACCTACCCGACAGTCTCTCTGCAGGGTCTTCATCAGGTTGTTGTACGTCTCTGCGTCAAAGTAAAGCCCCTCCTCATGCATGTCCTGGAAGTCCAGGTCTTTGTAGGTCGGACAGGCCTTCTCCCTTTCTTTCCTGGAGGCTCGTCTCTTGTAGGTGGATCCCTTCAGATCGTATTTGTAGTGCATTTTGACGGAGCGAGGCAGCACATTGTTCATCACCACCAGTCGGATGTTGATGCCTCCAGACTGGATACAGTACAGGCCGTAAAACTTGGGCAGCAGCGTGCGTGGATTCTGGTTCAAGTTCTGAGAATTTAAAGATAGCGTATGAGCCATGAGCAGGAAACGTCCAAAACTACTTTGGGCTCTGACGATTAAAGCAATTGTGAGTGCAGGGGGTGTTAAAATAAATGTAGGTAACAGGTACGAACAAGTGAGCAAAATGACCACGTTTGACTCCTGAATATGCAAACAGCATGTTCTCAATCTCCTTGTTTGAGACACTTTTCCCAGCTTAGAGCTGGAGCTAATGAGAAAGTTCACTGTATCTCATTTATGCCACTGAAGCATTTCATGAGTGATCTGTTCAAAATCACTAAGTGGGTGTGAACAGCCATTAAGTGGAATTGTGGTACTTCACCATGCTGAGTGTCTCACCATGTAGTATCCAGGTAGCAATCTCTGGAGAAACTTGGCCTCTTTGTGCTGCACAGTTTTAATGATGAACTCATCATCGCTGGTTAGGTAGAAGAGCGAGCCGCTGGCCCCCGGGTTGGTCAGCTCGATCAGAGGCTCGTTCACCAAAGAGTACTGAGGAGGGAAACACATGAACAACATTTCACTTGAAGCACTGGTCAGACTTCTAGAAAACAGCTCTACTTACTAAGTATTGATTCTAAAGCAGCTCTAAGCACATAAACTACTATACAGAAAAAATGACAACACTTAATACTGAAGAACTCATAAACAAAGAGGCTATAAAACAGACATCTGTTGTTTATTTAGTGAAGAAAAAATAAACTATAGTAAATCTTTGCTTTCCTTTAGGTATGTACAGTGACCCGGTTTCATTTCCAGCACAGTTTCTGTTTTAGTGGCTTCACACTGACAACCCAAACAAAGTTAGCGTACAGTGGAACATTATTTTGCTCAACATGCCATTCAGAAACCATTAATATTCTGCTATATTAGCCTCCTCTCTGCTGCAAAGGCTTTCCACAAAGCTCCCATTCAACCGTAAGAGCCTCAATGAGGTCAGACACAGACAATAAGCAGTAAGAATCAGAATCAGAAAAAACCTTATTTATCCCTGAGGGGCAATTAGGTATTATGTAATTATATGTAATAACATATATAATTAGGTAAGGTCAACATTCATCCCAAAGGTGCAGGACGGGGTTGATATCAAGGCTCCATGCAAATCTAGTCAGAATTACTGTAAGCCTCCATCAACCAGTTAAGTTGCAGTCTACATCCATGTCGGTCCAGACTTGACCTTTGACCTTTCTGCATATTAAAATGTCATTCCTTCATCGTTTCATCTCGTTAGACATTGAAGCGGTGATATAATTAGCATGTGAATTCCAGAGTTCTGGCAAAAGACTCCCTCCAGAAGTTCAAGAGATACTGTGATGACCTGAAAACATAATTCCTCCGGCTTCAGCTGTCATCGACATTGAGGCATAAAAATCAATTCTTCACAGATCTGACTTTGTGCCCAGGGGAACAGGAAACAGCAAAGGGAACTTTGCCAAATTGGTGCCACAAAGCTAGATGCTCACTTTTGACTAAGATATTATTCAGTGCTGTAGCATTAAGATTTATAAACCCAAACCACTGAATCAGCTCCAGTTGCCCGTGTAAGTACATGGTTGTCCACATACTTTTGGCCACGTACAACACTTTTCTAACACGCCAGTGAAAGCGGATCTCTGTCCACAGCTGTTTTACTGTCACATTGATTACAGAAATGCCAGTTCTGCGTCACATCGGTCCAGTGTTTATCTGTTTGCCAAACTTTATTGCTATCTGTGGACATTTGAGCCTCGCTGCCAACAAACAGCCGAACAAGCCGGCCAACATGGACAGAAGCTCATCAGCTGAGGGTAATAGGAGCAATTACTGCTTGTGCTGCGTCTCGGGAAAAAAAAAAAAAAAAAAAAAAAAAAAAAAAACCCGTGGGAGAGCCTGTGAGAGCAGCAGGCTGTAGAGAAGTATTAGATGTTAATCAGGGCATTATGAGAGCAACATGTTCAGAGGAGAAGAGAAACACTGGAGGCATCTGCTCTCCTCCTCCAGAGACTTCCTCTGGTGACCGTCCGCAGTCACGTTGAACAACAAACACATCCGCAGTTTATTGCATTTGCATTCAGGATACTGTGTATGTGTGGGCATCTTCTCTCTTAATTAGACTCTGCTGCGCGGCCTCCGTCTGAATGAATTCATCATCACCTCAAGGACATCAATCATTAGCACGCTCTCTAAGCTGCAGTGCCTTGTGCCATCCTTCCCTCAGCTGCCTTCAAGTTACATTTCTTCCTCTTATCTCTTCCGGAGCCTTTTTGTCTTTCGCTTGTGCAGAAACGAATTCGGCATTCAAAAACAAGAATGCAGACGGTTGGGTTTATGACAGGCTTGGAGGCAGATGGGGGGAAAAAAAAAAAGGCGTCATAACAAGATAAAGCCCAAACAAGATCACACGAAATCTCATTTTGTTCCGAGCAAGAAGCGCACATGTAGAAAAAGTTGTGAGCAACAAGGCGCAGCGATATATGAACAATGACAGTGGCACACATATAAAGGCTTTGACGGGGGTTTTGAACGTGTCCTCCTGAGTAATATTAGCTTCAGTCAGAGAACATTTTCACAACACACATCACACACATGCAAACAGGCTAACAAGGGGAAAAAAAAACAAAAAACGCACAAACTCGAATCACCAAAATGCTTCTTTCAAACGCGTCTTTGATTCTGAAATCACAGAATCATCTGCTGATTTCATTCAGCACTGTGAGCAGAATGAGGGCATGTTCTGTCATTCGCTCAAACATCTCCTCCTCTCTGGTGTTTTCACCCCGGCTCTATCCTCTCATGGTGTACTCATTGAAAAACATGTTGGATTCTTTTACAATTAAGCATGCACTGAGGTAAAATGCTAGCATTTAGAACGCTGGAAGTGATTTAAGACTGACTGTCGCTGGCCAACACGTGTCTGTTTGTTGTATGTGTAGAGGCAACTGAACAAAAATGAAGTGTGTGGTTCCAGATACAGTATGCAACCAGGAGGGGCATTTAAAGTTAATTTAAATGTGTACTTCGAATCACACTGATGACATTTTAAGATTTGCTGTCTTGAGCTAAATAAGAAGCCTGACAGGATGGTGTCCAGTAACTATAGAGGCATTGCAGTTGGCTGAGCTTTGCAGGGAAACAGGGTAAAGGTGACAAAATGCTGCTACAAGTACCTCTAAAGCTCACCACTTAATGTGTTATATCTGGTTTGCTTCATCTGCACAAAAAAAGTGTATACTCAGCATTTTGCAGTTTTATGTGCAGAAGTGTTTCTTGGCTCAGCGTCTGACAAGCATATTTCCTGAAATGTGAACCTATTCCTTTATGTTTTTAACATAACATGCTAAATTATCTTTTTTTTTCTGATTATAACTTGAACATATAGCAGGTGTAGTATTACATCTGATGTTTAATAGTGTCTTATGTGCATTTGATTCCTAAATTTGCACAGTTTCACGCAACAGCAGCTGCATGACAATGTGCAAATCGTTTGACGAGAAGCAGGACCGAACTCGAGGCAGAGGATTGTGAATGCAAACACAGTTTTCACTCTTACCAGGTAATCGTCCGGTTTGATGCCGAACAGATCTCTGAAGTAGCGGAAGGCGAGCGGGGCGTAGGTCTTGAAGCGGAAGTCAGGATAGTGGTGCGCCGGGGTCAAGTTGCTTCCCTCACTGGTGTGTGTGTGTGTGAGGAATAGTGAAGCCCAGAGGAAACAAGAACATGTAACAGTGCATTAGATACATTTGTTTTTTTTTTCTCCAACGCAAACTCAAATATAAAAGGACAAAGACAACTTTTAACATGATATAAGTGAAACCTAGGAAGGAAAGTGAACACTGACGTCTGATCTTTGTGCCTGGCTATGGAGACTCCCAGTAAGTTTATCAGAGGGCCCTTGTAATTTGCTTCATTCACGCACCAACAGGCTTCAGTAAAGTCATCTATGGGAACCCAGATTCACCAGCATTGTACTGACAAACAGGCCTGTATAGAGTTCTTCGCCTGGAGACTGAGCATGGCTCTGATTACTGGATCTGAACAATACCAAACAACACATGAGCCTCCAACTCAGAGGGGCAGAACAGAGCCAGCAAAAGGGTAGAAAAAAAAAAAACAAACAACAAACGCAATAACCTACATTTTGCTGTCTCGACAGGACTATGAGACGCTTTTAGAGGAGCTTTGACAAAGACTGACCTTGTTGTGTAACTAACCTAACCTAAAGCAAGCACATCTAATAAGGTTAGAGTGACTCAGCCGCCGCGTCTTTCATCAAATAAACTCTCATTGACCCTAAATGTGGAAGTAGGTTAATAAAGGTTTTTGTTTTCCAGGGCACCTCTAAACCTAGTTACTTGGTCGATGTTCTGGGTTAAAAAAAAAAGAAGGCCACCGTGTTGTTGTTGGTTCCTGCAGGTACTATTTGTACTAATGTGATACAGGCTGCAGCGAGGCCCTGCTGTGTAACTTTATACCTGTGATTACTCTGCAGTGAAATGTGACTGCTTTGTTTGGGGTGTGAGCGCAACAACAATTATCTGTCACCGGTGGTGGTAACGTATACTTGCAGCACGCAGCGACACACGGCACCTGGAAATGTTTTCATTCAGTGTAATCAGGGAGCCATCTGTGTGCGTGGCGCTCGGAAAGAGGCGTGCTGGCTGTCAACGGATATGTGCACTGATTAACACAAAACTGAGAGGGTGTGTGTGTGTGTGTGTGTGGGAGTCAAAGTGATCTGCGACATCTCCAGGCATCCAAAACAAGACTGACAGGACAAACAGCGGAAAACCCTCTAGAGAGGAACAACGAGACGAAGAGGAAGAGAAGAAGAAGAGCGATGAGAGGGGAGGGAGGCAATAAAAGCATCCGAGAGCTGTCTCCATCACTCAGCCGCCCTCTCTCAGGATCAGTGGAAAGAAATCGAGGGGTTCGCGCTCGTGTGCTGTTACGGAACAGAGCAGCAACGCTTAGAGAAAGCACAGAGAATAAAGAGGGAAGCTGTTCCGTCAGACGTGAGATGTAAGACATCCGTTTCCCTCCCTGCTGATGATGTTTTGTTTGTTGTGTCTTGTGTAATTTTCGTCTTTTCCAACCACATAACCTTGAGTTTCCTGTTTGTTTTAATTCACTTGGCTTTCCTGAAACATGTAAGCCCCGGAGACAACTTAAAGCTTTTGTGGTATTACGTTGGATCTAACAAGCTCACTTAAAAATACACATATTCTGTACTTCGACAAGCTACGGCAGGTTTTTGACACTCATCGCCGTAAAGCCATTATCAAAACAAGAGTTATGTTTGGCTGTTGCTGAGAAGCAGGACAGTATAAAAGGTCAGTGTGCGTGCCAAGACCTAGTTTGCATAAACCACACTGAGTTTGCATATCCTGGTGCTGCATCTCAAAGGTAAACCTCAAAGTATTACCTGACATGACTCTAATTCTCTTCTCGAAGCTTTGTAGTTAAAAACAGCCTTGGACACAAAAAACAAACTAGTGAGGACCTTTTTTTTCTTGTATGCACATTTTAAATAGAAAAGGGACACATTTCCTAAAACCAGTTAGCAAATTATGTGTCCAAGAATCAACTGAGTGTCACTACATGTGTACAAATACTTTAGGAGTGGCTCTTTTAAAGAATTCCACTTTAGATTATATAAAATGTTTCTTTAAGCTGATGATGTAATTGTGAAGCTAGCCCGAGATGACTGAGCGGCCACACACTGACGTATATTTTGCACTGTGGCAGCAAGAGGCACACAGTAAGCTGATTTCACAGTTCTTGGCAGGATAATCCACGAGAATAGTTTTATCCCTGCATCATGACTTCGAATAGCAAAATTCACTTTGTTGACAAATGATGATGGAGGCAGTTAGGCAGCAGGATTTCTTTGCACCGGATGTCCAGCACCTGCACTTTCCGCTGATTTATAATAGTTTTGAATGTTTTTAATACAACACCCAGGCGTTTAATTTTTGAGTGGGCAGGCAGTCAAAGCGTGGTCCTTAGTCCCTCTCCATTCACTCCCTATGCAGAATCAGGAAGCTGTCACAGGCGAAGAGCAGCCTGTTACCACCTACACGTAATCTGTTTTTATGAAGCCGCTCTTTGATTCACTCGCCGCTGCAGCTGAATAACCTCGAGCTTATGAAGAAGTCTGGCTGCTATTCTGATGACAATGCGCAAACCTTTCGCCGCGCAAATAAGTCCTACGTTGAGAGAGCGCTTCTGAAAATGCATTTTTCACAGAGGATGTCATGCTGCGCGGCACTGACCTGGGCAGAAAGACGCTCTCCACCACATAGAAGTCTTGCATAAGCACATCTCTGTCAGGCTTGGATGTGAGGTTGCCGACTGTATAGCCGATACCGAGCTGAATGGCCCCCTTCAAGGCCGATGACGTGGTCTTGACGAGGGGGAGAAATGGAAGAGAAAACATCACATTAGTGCCGTTGTAGCACAATGTCACTGCAATCCTAATTACATACGCTATTAGATGAAAAGATTCAAGTCACATGCTCACACAAGACGGGCCGTGAAATACAGAGTGACTGGTGCACAAGGCTGTGCAATAACAAGGAAGTGATTAAAAAAATTAAAAAATACTTTACATACTCTACATAATGTAGTTTAATCAAAGGGTTTGTCTGGGAGTTAAACCCCGGACGACTCACACCCAACGCTAGAATTATACCTCGAAACCAACAAACCAAGAAAGAAAATGTAAAAAAAAATAATAAACCAGGCGTGTCCAGGAATAGTAATCCTGCTATTTTAACTATTATTTATATTTTAGTCTGAAAAGAGGCTATTTTAACGTGTCACACCGCAGTCAAGAACGATTCATACCTTCTGCGTACCACAATTCTGCAGAATAATTTCCAAACACCTCACAAACCTGCTAGTATTCTTACTGCTCAAGGTGCCGCCACAAAAACACCTTTTGACTTTCTACTCCCAGCTTAAACAGAGGTAGCTACTGTATGGAGCCTCATAATGGTTACATCTGAAGAAATGCTGCCATAAGCTGTGACGTCTACGGTTTAAAAAAAATGAAAGTAAGGAAAACAAATGTGACTGATCTCTGGCAGCCGGCCCTGGCGGGGGTCAGGACATTATGTGCTGCAGAAGGACATTTTAAGGACTCCAGTGACTCAGAAGTAAAGGGCTTGTTGGCTCTAAACAGCGGCATTCCAAAATAAATGTTATGGGACCAGGTTTATATTCACCATAAGAGGAAAATAAAAACCAAACACAGTGAGGCTCTTGTGTGAAAAGTCTGCTTTTACCTTCTTGTATGTTTTCTCTCTGCTCGTGCTCCAAGGCCCTCCCATCCCATTTTCTGTTGTGGTTGACATCTGAATGGAAACAACAAGCCGAGTATAATACAGTGAAAAGATACTTATTTCACAACCTTTAAAATAAAATCTAATTTGCTGAGAGGTCAAGAGCACGAGCTTACCTTGCTTGACGAAAAGCTGTGCCTGACAGACAGCGATCAGGGCGACAGCTCTTGATTGTCAGGTAGAGAAATCATCAGGAGTTGTCAAGGGAGCCTCTGCGGGGAAAAAAAAAAGCAACACAAAGAGTTCGTATTACACAACAAAAATAAACCAGGGCAACGAAACGCTCACAGACATCGCAGTACAGTATGTGAAGCTGCTCCAAAGTTATGACAAGCAGTGTGCGGGAGGGAACGTGTCCACCAGCAAAGGCTCCTTAATTAACTGCGATACACTTGTGAGCCATTCAGTTTGAGGCCATTTTAATACCATCACTCTCCTGTTAATCTCTGCCCGATATGAGAGGCAATTTTGCTACAGTAGTCACTCATGACTCATGAAAACGTGAATGTATGCGTGTAGTTAGTGCCTGCCAGTGTGAAGGTACAGATAGCATACTGTACTTTAGAATGCATCTCCTTGCTCTTCGTCATGTCTGGCTTTCCATCTGTCTTTCCGTGTTCCAGCCCGTACGAGTGCAGAATAACACCTCATAAAGGAGCCAAGCTGCCAAGTGTGTGTAAATGAGGTGTAGCCCTGGGGCTGAAAGCTGGCACTGCCCAGCTTACACCACAACCTTCCTGAGCCGCAAAACACCAGTCTGTCTTGTTTTCCCATATGTTCTCCATGAATTTTACTGCACCACTCCCCGTCCCTCGTCCAGATACGTCTGTTTTGCTGTTTTCCTTCGTTCCCCAGGGAAAAATAAGGCAGAGTGACATAAGTCAATGAAACCGTGGCTTAGTGTGCGTCTTCTGAGAGTAGCAGGACAAAAAAACAAAACAAAACAGCAGACACGCACACGGGGAAGTCTGCAAGGAGTGAGAGCTTAATAGAAACATTGGCCAAATTTGGACTTTTGTCTGACAAGCTCTGGCAAGCCTGCAGTCGCTACGCCACCTGCATATAAATGCACCTGCAGGTCTCAGAGCCTCGACTATTGCATAATGCCTTTCTGCTTCGTCAGCACTTGCGGTTGCCGTGTCCTCCAGTCACCTGTTCTGTACCACATCCTACGAAACCCCAGCAAATCACAATCTATTGCACTGAGTGTGTACACTTCTCAATCTGCCGCTATCAACTACACCCCCGCAAACTATGCTGTTTATGTACGTCACTTGTCATTTAAAAGCCTTAAATATGTCGCAGCCTTGTTAAAAATAGTCTTCAAACAGAGATGCTGTGAGATGAATACATGTTCACATGCACGGATTCAGATATTAAAAGAATGTGGCAGACTCTGACTCTTATCTCCAGACTGAGTCCTTATCTGTGCACCAGCTCTTCTGTTGCTATAAACACAGAGACAACAGCAGATGCATATTGGCTGAAGCAACACCTCCCAGCAAAGACTATTTGTCTTGGTTTGGGTGTGTGCGTCATTTATATCTCCTCTATCACCTTTAAAATAATATCCTGTCTTTCTGATGAAGGATCATGAGCACATGTGCTCACACAAAACTCATCCCGAATGAAAAGATCGTGACCGCCGTAGGACTTTAAGAGAGGCCGAGGCGACATTAAAAAAATCCTTGCTATCGATCACGAGCTGTGTCTGTATAGAAGCAAATCTGTGTAATGAGGTGTTGATCCACCTGAGTCACTCCGCCGTATGACTGGTTATGTGCTCTGAACCTGAGGAATGTTAATAAGCCTGCAGGCATGCCTGTCTGGCTCTCAGCACAGCCCTGGCCTGAGCGTCAGTGTCAAAATGAATTGTGCGGCCCTCCCTCTCACCTGACCCCACAACCCAGCCGCTACTCTAACAGACAGTTTCCAGAACAATCCGTGAGAGGCCCGCAGCTGCAGAGAACAACAGCAGGTCTCTTGTTCACCTCTCAACAAAAGAGAGGCAGACAGATGGACGGACGCATGGATAAAAATGGATGGATGGATGATCCCAATCAACCGTGTCTTGCCACCGTCAGGCGCTCCCATCGCAAACACCGCTTGCCATGCAGGAACATAACAGAGAGCACTAGTGCACTGTCACACATCTGTAAAGCAATACTTTGTAAGTCACAATTACATTAGCGTGCCCTACAAACACAAAAAAAAGCACCTTTGTCAAATCAATGCCTCGGGTAGACAGTGGGTGTGGATGTTTGTGGTCTGGATGAGAGTCAAATGGGTAAAACGATACCGCTGATCGATTAAAAGGAAGCTCTGTACTTGAATCTGCGCGAGAACCACTGAGAACAAGCCTGTGTGGAGGGGACGTCTCTGTTTCTGTGCCTTTGTAAAAGTCAAGCAAGGTCACAGACTTTATATCATCTGATAAACTTGTGCAAAACCAAGATCGTAAGAATAACCCTGTAAGTAAACAAGTAAACTAGACTTAGACAAAGAAAGTGTCCAGTAAAATTCTAAAACTTTTGTACCTCCAAAGTTTCTTGGCAAGCACCTGGCCTCCCACTGTGTCGGGTCATCGTCAAAACCCAGACTCGGTCAACAATGTACTTTTAATACTCTTTACCTTTCCTCCTTGTGAAACACTTTGTGAGCTCAGTTCTCAAAAGATTCCACGTAAATAAGCGTCCTTACTTACCTCTTCTCTCCGTTAGTCTCTCTGTTCCTAAACAACTCTGCCCCCGCTAGTCCACACGCCCTTGTCAGAAATTCTACCACCCTTCAAACAAACACATTTGAGCGCAGATCAAACACTGGTTCTCAAGCCATATCTCCTCCGTGGTTTCAGGGTTATTTGCGAGGGTGCCAGTCAGCCCCGGTAGAAGTCAGATTCTGTAGACTGCCAAGCAATGCTGGCAATGAAAATATGTTGCTGAGAGCAGACATGGGCCGTCTGGTATGACGATTACGCAGATGGAATAAATCTGATCTGTCAAAAAGTCTAAGTAGCTGTGGTAATATTCTCTCAGTGATCCCAGTGAGCAAAGTGTTGGTCCTAATAATTAGGCAGGAGTCAGACAGATCGCTCAACACACCCACAAGCATGTGTTTTAGACATCATTTCAAAATCAGCTACTGCTACCAGTCGGGAGGTGTAGCAGTGAAGGAGGCTGCCACGGTTCCTATCACCAGGACACAGATACCACATATAGGTTCCTTTTTGCTCTGCTTTGCTTCAGTCCCCAGATACTATTGGATTACTGCAGCAGATTGGAGACATAATGGAGAATCGATGGCAGAGCAGCAGTGCAGAGTGCTGAGGACTGGACTGCTGGGGTTTCATGACCCCCACAATCCCCAACTGAGATGTTAGATAAGCACAGAGATCTGGATTTGGATGGATACAATCAAGAAGATGCATGGGGAGTCAGCTTAGCTCGGCCTGAAGGGGATCGGCTTCATCAACTTAACTGCTCTCATCCTTGACTCAGGGAACATGTTCACTTTTACTGTGGCTTTGACTTCCTTTTTCTCTCTCTCTCTCTCTCAAATCTCTTTGCAGTACACAATAAATACTCAATATTCCTACTTATATAAAGTGCAGTAATAGATGAAGCAAAATACACTGTAAATAAATAAATCAACAGTGAAAATCTGGTGCCAAAAAAAAACTAAAAATGTAAAAAAATTATTATTTAAAAATGTGTGAAAATTTTAAAATTCTAAAATTTTAGCTGATTTAAATGCAGTAAAACTTTACAATTATCTGGACAGTTTTTTTTTTTCACAGTTAACACGTGAATTAATACTTTTTGTTGATTTTAGTAGATAATATCTGTAATTTCACAAAACAGGAAAAATCTCTAAAATAACAACAAAAAATATTTCAAATTTTTCAAATCCTAATATACATATTTTTTCTTTGAAATGTATCAAATACTTGTAAAATATCAACATTTTTTTAAGCAAATTTCAATAAAAATAACAAAAATTTTATGGCAACATTGTTGTAAAAGAAGAAATTATTGTTTGTAAAAATACAGATAATTGATGTGGACATTATGTACCGCTTTGGTGGGTTTTGTTTACACTTAGCATGTAAATAATCCTTTTTTTAACTTTGATTTTACTGGATATTACCTGTAATTTCACAAAATGGGGACAATCTGTAAAATAAGTAGACAATTGTTCCAAAAATTACAAGTAAAAGCTGTTGAAAATGTTTGTTTTTTTTTACAGTCTATGTATGTATATGTCGTGTCTGGCTGTCGTCATTATCATATTCTGATAAGCTGAGTCAACACTCGCTTGGTGTTGTGTCTGAACAGATATTTGGCTTCATGTAAAATAACTGCTTCTGCAAAATGTGTTCTGTTGTGGATCGTGTGTTTAGGAAATAAGCATTGCAGCAAAAATAATGTCCTATAAATGACAATAAAAAAACAAAAGACATGCAGTCCTCTACCACATATATCCCCGAGATATTTTAAGAATGACTCTGTTTTCCCACAGTCACAGAGTGAGACGGGCCGAGGAGGAGAAAATGACGACAAAACATACAAGTTTTCTGGCCACACAGATACATCTCAGACACACACACTCTCCTGCACTCGGTAAAGTGGTTAACCACAGGAAGGTATTATTTTGAGTTGTTTTTTTGGTGTGTTCTGCTCTATATTTCACGTCATCCTCTGGAGGTGTGTTTGCTGTCATCGTCCCTCTGTGGGACAAACAGCTTCAGAGCGCCGCCTGCACATCAGCCACAATGCAGCACTGCAGAACCTGCAAAGAAGCATGATTGTGTGCGTGGAGGTTACATGCCTAAATGAGATTAAACATCTGAAGCCACGCCAGCAGCCCACGAGGGGGTGGTTGGTGTGATCACCAAGAAGAAGACAACTGTTTTAATTTGGTCAAAGGGGAGCACCAAATGAAAAGACTCAGTTATCAGAAGGGTTTGGTCTAATGCTTGGTGTGTAACATCTAGTATGTATGTTACTGACGTTAACATGTGCACAATTAGAACATGCGGTGCACTGATTAGTATTGAACTGCTGTCACAAAAGCTCATAGGAACCATTAAACATTAGATTTAATGACAAGCGCTCTGGCTTTCTAGTAGAGCCGCCTGAAGAAATCCCTGAGATGTATCCTCTGGAAACTCTGAAGAGTGTTTCACTGATAAAGCGGCCGAACAAGCTGGCGTGTTTTCAAATACAGCGATCTCTGCTTTAACAGCGTGATGCTGCAAGGAAAGGCATTACACAGGTGTGAAGAATAGAGGCTCTCTGCGCTGAACACAGCTGTTACGCATCTAATAGTACACTGCAGAGTGGACAGCGTGTCCTAAGAATAGCTTCTCCTTAATCTTAATATTTGCTTTAGCGGACTCAGTGGTTTGAATGTGCGACATGTACCACTGATCATTCGACTATCTCTAAACATACGTTTTAATGTGTGATATTATATATTAAGATGGTGTTTGACCTTTTGGTAGCGTCAAATAAAGAAAACCAGGAGCTGGGGGAAAAGAGGGACGACACCTGCCGAGTGCTCTGACCTTTCAGATGTGACATTAACAGAAAAAAATGAGCCGGAAAAGACAGAGGGTAAAGAGAACAGAAGGAAATAGAGATACAGAAGGTGTGACACTAAAATATTTTGTTGGGGTTTTCCCTCAAAATTTCTTGACACAGCGTACACCACAAGCTGAGCAAGAATGAAAGCTCTGTGGTAATAACAGTAGTTCACAGTCACATCGGACGGCAAGAGAATGGATATATTTAATTTTGTAGGATGACATGAATAACAGAAAGCCGTGGGGAAGTTTCAGCCCGTGTATTTGTAATTCAGAGAGCGTCTCACTCTAGCTCCAGTCTGCATGAGAATCAGTGAGGAGGAGGTCACCCTCTGTGTCCAGAGTCACATGATTCAGCTGAGGGAATGAAGGGGGTGAGCGAAACATAGAGATGAATATATAGAAAGAAAACAATGTTCTCTAAAGACGCAGAAGCGGAGCGAGGCCGCCCCGATGGAGCGATACAGCGCAGCCCGGCTCTCTGAGACAAGGACTTTTTACAGCAGGCTGATTATGTTCAACCACCAGCGATGAGCCTCGGCTCCTGTCGTCACGGCCCATAGAAAACACAATCACATGGCACAAAGACAATGAGAGACACATTTGCTCATCTCTGCCAAGCCCGTCTTAGTTTCACTTGGCCCTGGAGTCCAAAGGTCCTCTGACTCTCCTTTAAGCCACAAGGGAGACAGGCAGGTTTATTACATATCGCCGTGGACACAAATGGCTGAATGATTCTGAGAAATGGCCAATCATGAGGGTAAGAGGGGATTGCCTTGTCCTGCCTTTATTGATCTGAGGTCACAGGTTGCTACAGAAAAAGAGGAGGAATGTGACTCTGTCAGCTCTGCATTTTTTAACTGTTTTCTCCTGCTTGTTAGCCTCCACCCTCCCCTCCACTCCCTCCTTCCCACTATCTCACTCTAGCACCCTCGGGTCCCCCGAGTGGGCCTCAGCAAACCTCGTCATTATCAGGGCAGGAATGTAGGAGGGGGGACATGGTGGACTCAGCAGGGCCAAAACAACAACAACAACAACAAACATCACAACCTCTGAATAATTTGAATTCCTGCGAGGCTGCCAGCCTATCGCTCTGCCAGCAGCCTCCAATCGACCAATCAGTAGGCAGCGCACAACAATTACAAGCCAATCACTGCTGCAGGCCTCCTTTGAAAAGTTTTTTTTTTCTGTGGTGCAGACGTGCTGCATGGACCGGGAGGGGGGAACTCCGCTTTGGAGGTCATTAAGATCAAAGCGATAGTGCCGGGAAGTTCTGTATCCATATTCAGCTGCTGCAAAGTAAACCAAGGGCATTTTCACAGACTCTGATAGGAGCGAACGCCGGCAGATTAACACACTGATACACAAACACTCCATCTTTGTCTGTAGGAACATGAGTTTAAGAAGTCAGAGAAGCAGAAAAACAACCTAAACTGCAAAATACAGTTGAAACCAGACGTTTACATGCACTGTATAAAAAGATTTCCGACCTTTTTTTCATTATCTGACATTAAATCAGACTAAACGTTTCCTGTTTTAGGTCAGTTAGGATTACCAAAATTATTTCTATTTGCTAAATGCCAGAATAATGAGAGAGAGAACTGTTTATTGCTTTCTTCAAAGTCAGAGTTTACATACACTAAGATGCCTTCAAACTATTTGGGAAAGCCCAGATGATGATATCATGGCTTTGGTAGCTTTTAATAGGTTAATTGACAACATTTGAGTTAATTGGAGGCACACCTGTGGATGTATTTTAAGTCACACCTCAAACACACTGCTTCCTTCTGTGACAACATGGGAAACTCTAAAGAAATCAGCCAAGATATCAGGAAGAGAACTGTGGACCTCCACAAGTCTGGTTCATCGTTGGGTACAGTTTCTAGATGCCTGAAGGTTCCTCGTTCATATCTGTTCAAACAATTATATGCAAGTGTGGGAATGTCCAGCCATCATACTGCTCAGGAAGGAGACGGGTTCTGTGTCCCAGAGATGAACATGTCTTGGTGCCAAATGTGCATATCAACCCCAGAACAAAAGCTAAAGACCTTGTGAAGATGCTGCTGAAGCTGGTAAGAGAGAGTCATTATCCACAGTGAAACCAGTCCTGTACTGACATGGGCTGAAAGGCTGCTCAGAGAGGAAGAAGACATTACTCCAAAAGCAACATAAAGAAGCCTGATTACAGTTTGCAAATGCACACAGGGACAAAGAGCTTCATTTCTGGAGACATGTCCTGTGGTCTGATGAAACTAAAACTGAACTGTTTGGCCATAATGACCATCGTTACATTTGGAGGAAAAAGGGGGAAACTTGCAAGCCTGAGAACAGCATCCCAACTGTGGCAAAGCAGCTTACAAGTCTGACTCAGTTCCACCAGTTCTGTCAGGAGGAATGGGCCAAAACTCTATCAAACTGTTGTGAGAAGCTTGTGGAAGGAAACCCAAAATGTTTGATCCAAGTCATACAGTTTAAAGGCAATGCTACCAAATACTAAGGAAATGTCTGACTTTGAAGAAAGTAATAAAAAATTCTCTCTGTCATTATTCTGGCATTTAGCAAATAGAAACAATTTTGGTAATCCTAACTGACCTAAAACAGGAAAAGTTTAGTCTGAGTTAATGTCAGATAGTGAGAAAAAAAAAAGGTTATATGTCTTTTTACACAGTGTATGTAAGCTTCTGGTTTCGTGTCAGGTCACATCATTAACATTACATAAGGTGCCGTCAATGTGGACAATTTGTATCTTTACTCTTAAACTCTGTGTCACTGAGGCTGAGACATTCTGGCTTTCTGTCACTAAAACAGGTCAAGAAAGTTTTTCTTCTTTTCATGTTCTGCCAATACTGTGTGAACATTAGACCCTCTAGATGGTTCCCAGACTTACAAAAACAACCTCAGAAGTCCTAATATCACAGTTTTAAGTTAGTCCTGGCAGTGACTAAATAAATAATCTTCATGTGTGAAACTGGTGGAGTCCCTCGTTAATTATTCACTTGACATTCATTTTCAGTATGAGCAGAACGGATTCTTGACATCAGAATATCGTCCTGGTAATAAGAACCGAGAAAACTTGTGATATTTAAAGAATTTAAACCTATCAAAACATGCGTGTACTTATTTAGTCACGCCTGTTTCACGCTGGTTGTTAACAAGCCATTTTGCAAATGTCTATGTTGACAATTTATTTTACACAAACACAAGGTTACTTTAATCTACTGCAGAGTACATGTAAGTCTGGATCATTTAGAGTAAACACAGATAAAAGAAGTGCGTTTCCGTTCAGTCGCATACAAAATGGGAGGCTTTCATTCTCTAACAGAGTTCACATCATGTAGGGTTGTCACAGTCCAAGTAATAAAGATGAGTTAATCATAAAGTCCTGACGGGGTGCTGGTGGCAATCAGTGGTACGTGGTATGTGCTGACAGGAGGGGAGCCTGGCCAGTGAATGAGGACAATAAAACTGATAACAGAAAGAGAGAGCAGCCCACGCCGCGCTTAGGTGGAGGTGCAGCGCTGTTCACAACTGAACAGGTGCGGAGCCTGAACCTCGCCGATCAATAGAGTATGTGGGTCAAGCTGACCGCTGACTTGTCGAAGGATTTATGCTGCACAGGATCTCCTTCTTCAGCTGTGCTCTGATTCACTGTGCTGGCCACGGAAAACGCTGCATTTAATTCCTCCTGTAAAACTATTCTGAGGAGGCCTGGGGCTCAGGCTAAAAGAGTCAAATTCCTTTTTTGATGAGCTGTAAATGATTTAATTTCATAAACAGAAACAGTGGAAACTGCATCTCCGTTAATTTTACCACGACTGAGATGAGTTTATTTGTGCATCGATAAAATGTGTGACTTAGTGCAGTTCTTTTTCTGGTTATGTGATCAAGTTAAAACATTACAACTGGCAGATATGTCATCAACATAAACTTTCGACTCTCAAATGATATCAGTAGCTGAAGCGTAGCCAGACGATGACAAGAAGTTGCTCACTTTACCGTCAGGATTTGGTTCCTCGTTTTATGGTAAATGGCTTATTTAGAAGTCAATTACCCAGAACAGAACTGGATTAGGCAATAAAAACGGAATCATAGCTGCAAGTAAAGGCCTGACACTGACGTACTGGAGAAACAGCAAAGCAGCATCACACCGTGAGAAACTGTAAAGCTGTTCAACCACAACAACAGATACACTGTAAAAAAAAAAAAAAAAAAAGGTCCAGTAAAAAACTCTAATCTGGCAGAAAGGGTGCCAACGAAAAAATACTGAAGCATTAAAAAAAATTGTGAAAATAACGGCAAATATCTGTACAATAAGGACATTTTTTGCTGATTGAAATACAGTAATAAAATAAAAAATAAAAAGTGAAATTTTACAGTCAAACAATGATTTTTGATGTAGGCATTATTTACAGTTTTGGCCCTTTTTTAATGGTTAAAATGCAAATTAGTACTTTTCTCTGTGATTCTAAAAGTTATCTTCAATTTAATTAAACAGAATAAAGTCTGTAAACTAGCAGCGAATTGCCCAAAACATTATAGTTAAAAACTACAAAAAAAAAAAGAAAATCATTTTCTACAGTGTACAGGTTGAAAAACAGTAAAATTTCAAGTATAACGAAAACAGTAATCGGATTTAGCGTTGCTACGACTGAGCAGAGAAAAGAAACAAGAGGTTGACATGGTGCTGAACAGCCCCAGACAGAAAACAAACTCTCCTGTGGTGCCTTCAGCTCGCTGCAACTGGGACGCTGCACATTAGCGAGAATCTATCAGTGCTCAGGAGTGAGAGAGGATCCTCTGAGAGAAGAATTAGAGAGAGGAGAGGTCGCACTAAACACACACCGACATTACGAGGTGCCAGATTTCATTATCACAACACAGCGAGGCCTTTTTTTCCCCCTTATCGGAACATCTTGAATGTAACCAGACCCAACATGGGGCCACACCCCTGTGTGGACACAAGGCACATCAGTCAGTCAAACCATTATCACGAATGAGAGAGAGAGAGAGAGCGAGCTGAAAAGTACTGTTTAGGGCACCGACTTATGTAACTGTCGCTTAATGAGTCTCATATGCCTGTTATTTTGGTCCTATCACTACTAGGATCCCATGGTACAGTGTGAGCACAGTACACAGAGTGCTCTTTGACCCAAAATCACAAGACTGCACTAAATACCCTCCAGCTCCTAATTGTTGTGCTACCTCTTCTGAGGAAGCCTGAGCAGCTGGGAAAAGATGTGCTGCTGTAGATTTTAAAAAGGTAATCCTCTGCTTTGTGTCACAGTGTTTATCGCAGTTGCAGTCAGTATCACAGTTTAATCGCTAATTTAGGAGAGAATGAGATGCACTGAAGTGAAGCCCCAATAGGAGAAAAGAGCTTGGAGGCACAAAATAAATACGATTTGTGTCGACAAGGCTTTGGCCCCACAAGTGCTGTGGCACTTCTGCTGCTGCTCAGATGGAAAATATTACATAATGCAAGGATGCTTCTCACTCTGACGGGCAACACATCAGCGCAAGGGCGACGGGCAGCGCACGATAGGAGCTCAGGTGTTAGTCCCAAGGAGAGAGCAGGAGATTTGCATGAGTTGTTTTCCCTTTCAAACATCCTGCGCTGAAAGCTGACCAACTCCACCGCCTCGCAGTCAAATGAGGAAGAAACATGCAGTTCGTGAATGGAACTGCACACACACACATATTCCCGTGCCACCGTCTTTGTCTTTGTACTACACCCTGGCTTGAAACCAGTCTGATTTGCATGATTATACATCTTTTCTAATCATCAGCGCATCACAGCTTCACCCAAATTAGTTTCTGCAGTATTTCAGGGAACAATGTTGAGATATTTTTACCATCCCATGCTTTATTAGGCCCTCTTTACACCGCCAGCCCACAAGGTCATAGGGCGATGTTGGCTGAGGAAATACACTTCACATTTCAGATGTTTTCAGGTTAGCCAGTCTGGATTTGGAAAAGCAAGCAAATCAAACAGAAAACTCTTCTGTTGCATGAATTCAAAAAACCCTGAGTCATTTCTAAAGGAAAGCATTTATCACTGATGTTACTGAAGCTCCTCAGATGAAGGCAACAACAAGTGAAAACGCGACTGCCAGCATAACAAAGGGACACATCAAAACGTGCCCTTTATCATGCTTCATTATGACAAAGCAAAACCCTCGTCAGACATCAACTTGTCAGCGATATATAAACACAAGCTCAACAAGTGAACGACAACTACTACGTCCACATCAGCAAGCCCTCAGTTTCTAGTGTTCAAGATAACCTGTTGTCTGTTTTTTCTCTTTAGACTGGCAAAGCTGTTCTTGTTTTGTTTTTTATGGACACAGCCCCGTGAATAGTTTGGTGTTGAGATGGATCAGGGTGGAGGGAACTGTGAAGTGCCTGGCTGCCAACTACCAGCGGGAGAAATGTCGCACTTCACTGTAAAGAGCAGTGATAATGTGATACATACTGAGGCTCAGGGATAATAAGTTCGCAATACAGGAAATCCACCATCTACAACACGTACTGTGTCAAAAAAAAGCTTAACAGCAGACTGAACACATGCAGGTAAGTTTCCCAGGTTTCTGAATCGAGCTATGAGGGGATCTTATTCTAATTATGATTACCCAGCACTCACACACACAGGAGGTTAAAAAGGTCAAATTTCTTCTTATTATTATGTTCTGAGTCAGAGGCTGTCTTCCTCTGTCTCCTGTTGCACAACCTTCAACATGCTTGCCTCATTTCCCATTAATTTGGACACGCTCACTACTTGTTTCTCACAAGACAGTGTTGAGGACGCAAGAACAAAAAAAACACTTCCTCATTAATTAAGAAACTGCAGCAAAAAAAAAAGGTTGATTTAGTCATGAAAACAAAACAACAACAACAAAAAGAGTGTCCAACAGCTACATACAGTACATAACTAGTGGCTTTAGCTTAAACAGCAGCAACAAGAATTCAATTCACAGATGGAGGATTTAATCCACCTCAACCACAACAACACTCACACCTTCACTCACAATCAAACTATGTTCAAATAATGAGTCTGGTGTGGATATGAGCCTGATCAGGTGAGTCATTTTCCCAGAATGACACCTTTACATTACAAACAGGGTATGTGGATGACTTGGTTCAGTTTAAGCGAACACCTGCAGTTTGTTTGTTTTGTTTTCTTCACCTGTCGCGACAACACCTGAGAGCTGCCACTTTGAAACACCACGTACAGCAAATGTGTGTGTGTGTCACTACTTGTGCAGATGTATTCTATCATCTATCGCGTGATGCAGCAAACTCACAGTAATCGTCTTGTTATTCTCGTAGAAATATTGTTTTCCTGTGCTGCAGTCCTCACACGGAGCCTTGGTTCCTCAAGCAGACGATCCCCAGCAGAGAAATAAATGCGATTTAGAGTTAAGGTACGCAGTGTTTGTTTCTCCACCGCAGGCTGACTGTGTCCAACCGAAGAGTCAGTCCTCTGCTGAGAGCAGCGAGAAGCCCCGTGTGTCTGTCCCTGCCCTGCTCTCTCTCTCTCTCTCTCTCTCGCTCTCTCTCCCCTACAACCATCCAGGCGGTGCACCACTGGATACGAGGAAGAAAAGCGACTCCAACACGCCCTCTGCTGCCTCCCCAGGTCTGTCCAACAGCAGTATAAGAAAAAAAACATACATATTAACTAACTAAAGTTGGTGTGACGATAATAAGCTTTCGTAATAGCAGCCTTGCTAATCTTTAAATAGAACTGAGTTCATTTTACTGGTCTGAAGAAACCAAAATAAATGGGGTTGGGGTATGTTAATTATATTTTTAAGTACAAATAAGCCTGTGCTTTTTTTTTGTTTTTATCTGAATATACCAATACAGTTTTTACTGTGAGTCTAATGGAGAGTTTTGAGCTAACAACATTATGCTACATTAGCTTGATGTAGCACTAGCTAGCTAGCTTCAATTCTTTTTTTTTTTAAAAGTGTAGGATAAGAGTTTAATATCAGGGATAATAAAGAGATATTAAAGTTGCATTCTCTGTAAATGTGATTTCTCATAGGAATATCAATTCTTAATTAAAAATTCTCCAACTTCTTTTTAAAAAATTGTAGTATTTCTGTTTGCATTATCTAAGTTGTGTTGCAGTTAAGTGAGAGCTGCATCAAAATGTAGAAATAAATACATCAATTTAAACAAAAAATGCATATGCTTAGTTTGTAATATGTGAAAATGTGAAGAAGTATGGACATTATCATCTTGTGCAGTAACATACAAGTCAACTGCCAGTAAAAAAATAGAAATAAATCATGAGCTGTTTGAAGGCTGTCTAGCTGAGCGAATAACATTATGCTACATTAGCTAGCTAGCTAGCTTCAATTCTTTTTTAATGTAGGATAAGAGTTTATTATCAGTAATAATGAAGTCATATTAAAGTTACATTCCATGTAAATGTGATCTCTCATAGAAATATCAATTCTTCATTAATTAAAAATTCTCAAACTTCTTTTAAACAAACTGGTATAGCGACGTTAGCGTCTTCGCTGCTAAAGCGTTACCAGCGACGGTTCGCCATGTTTTTGCGCTTAAAAACATTGCACAACAAACAAGATGGAGGACGGACGCGTTATGCACGGTTATACACTTAATGCCATGAGCAACTACGCAGGGCTGCTCGTCTCCACACAAAAAAAATCTTAGCATTTGATAAACCTGCGTGTTCGTCTGCCCATTGGCTAGAGGTTATGGCGTCAAAGAGTGTCTGCAACCCGACTGGTTGAATCTGCAAGGGTGGGACTGTCTGAGACACTCATTGGCTCTTCAGGGTGTCAGTCACCCCCCAGAGACCTCCTATTGGCCAAACTAGATGCCAATCAAAAGCTAAGCCTTAAGTGTAGCCGTGTGTAGCACATTTAGCGCGATCTAAAATAGATTCTGCACGATTTCGCCAGAAGAAATGAATAAAACAGCCGGAGCTGATCTCAAGCTCGGAAGACATTACTGCAGCATTTGTGCCTTTAAGGATCTAACACGACTTCTGGACCAAATTATTTTACTGGATTGTTTTCACTGGATCTATGCGGACAGGATGAGACCAATTTGGTGAGGAATGAGCTGCAGAGAGCCTTCAAAAGTAAGAAATGTTGAGTTTTAACAGTTTGCGTTTCTGTACAAAAAGCTCTTTGTGTCAACACTGTGGTTGCTGCGTGTCAGAAACGTTTGCATCATCGGAAAGACGAGACTCTTCGGTTTCATCTGATGTGTATATTGTCGGGCTACTTGATTGAGGAGCCTGCACAAATGGCCGTAATGTTTTTGGAAGGTCGTCATGTCCCGGGACCGGAACTTAGGAATGCTGAGGGGTTAAATATTTGACTGAATACATGTCAGTTAGCCAGGTACAATCAATGTGCACAGCCTTTTCCCTCTTAAACCCCAATCAGCAAATTAAGCTACCTTTGGGCATATTCTGGATACATTTGGCATAATTAGAGGCATCTTTTGGAACACTTGGAAGCGGGGCATATTTTACGTATATTTTTTCATAATGTGATCACATTTTTGAACTTTTCAGGTATATATTGGCACAGGAAGGGCACATTTTGGTACTTTTCAGGTTCATTTTGGAATTTCCTGAGCATGTTAAGATACATTTTAGCATATTAAGTGCACATTCTGGCTTCATTCTGTCATTATCTGGGCACATTTTGTTACAGTTGGAGTACATTGTGGCATTCTTGGCCATATCTTTTGCATTAAATTCCCCAGTAGGCCAGTAGTCATATTAGGCTCCATATAGGCCTAAGAGGTTGAGGGAAAAGACAATATTTTTTTTTAGCTGTAATGAACAGAGACCATTGGGTCTGAATGTAATTTACAATCATATAAGTGAATGCAGAAAAACAAACAAGACTTAACATTACTGACTCAACCAAATGCGTATTGGAGAAGTGTGGCAGAGAAAAAGGACAAGCTGGAAGCTCTAGTACAAACACTGGAAAGCATTTTTATT
>NW_007577965.1:271847-273697 GCF_000690725.1 Stegastes partitus
GATTTTGATTGTGTTTGAGAAATGCAGGTGAGATGAAACAAAGGATGCTAATTATGCCCATTATTACGCTGTAATCTGTTGGTGTGTTTGCATTATTCTATGACACATTTGTCATAATTATTTTTCATGCTGAAAAGGAGCGGTGTCATCATCCAATCCAGGATCAGCTTGAGGTGCTCTAAAGACATAAAAAGAAATCTTAAAATGAGTTTATTAACTTATGTATGAATGTATGTATGTATATTTAATGATCACTAACTTCTCAGTGACGTCTCCAGATCTTTGGTGCATGTTTAAGGCTTCAGTCTCACGATGGTCACTGAAACAAGTTGATATTAATATGAATGATACACTTTACATTAACACATACAAAGATGAATTATGCTATTTTTCAGTCACCGTTGCAGCTGCTTATCTGGCTGTCTGGTCCGTCTCTTCTTACATAGAAAAGCAAACAGACCTGCGACTACTAGCAGCAGTACTAAACCTGTGAAAACAAGAGATAGCATTTAAGATAAATGCACCAATAAAAACAATTGAAACACCATAATATATAGATCTCACCTGACTGACTGTCAGTAAAGCAGGAAGAGAGAAGATGGTGTCGTAAAAACAAGTTAGCTTAGTAGCAAGAAGTCATGTTTATTTTATCAAACAACACTTAGTGAAAGCATGCGTTTAAAGAGGTGACAGGTAGATTTATGATTTGCTGAAATCATCAGGTGTTTCTCCAGGTGCAGGAAAAACATGGTGCATAAAGACAAAGTACTACAGCTAATGGTGATGAGAACTTACCAGGTACTACTACTCCAATGACAATATAGCTTGTGCGGTTCTTTCCCGGCTCATGCAGACCATCTGGGCTGACTGGTTGTGATGATGTGGGATCTGGAAATAAAGTGCAAAATGTCACATCAATGCTCCATCAAAACAGTGAGCAACATGATGTAAGGTACGTATCTACAGAACAGCTTACCATTGAAAAGACAAATGCTGTTGTGGTCTAGAAGGGAGAACAAGAGAAATGTTACAAATGTGTCCAGTGATTCCTTTAAAGACAAAAATTGCTACCACAGTGCCCTCTGCTGCATGTCCAGTTCTGAGGCTTAAAGTAAGGCTGAGAGCAGAATATGAATACTTATAACATTGTTTAGCAGCAGCACATGGATGACAGTGAGGAAAACCTAGATGATAGGTGTCTACTTGACACAGTATCCCCATATTAATCACAGCACACAGGCAGAATATTCAAATTTTTCAACACTACAATAAGTGGTAAACCAGGTTGCTGAAACAAATACATGATTAGACCAAAAAAAAATAAAAAGTTGGAACAGGGATAATAATGTAAATATGTTATTTTATTTTATTTTATGTTCAGGAATGGTGTGTATTTTTCGGGAAAAAAAACTGAGGGCTTTAGAAAAAAAATGTAAATACCTGTACATTTTCCTTTTGGAATTTCTTTATCTGCTTCAAAGTCACAGTCACCATTCATAGAGGTGGAAACAAATGCCCGGCCATCATGTTGGCAGACACTGTTGAGTTGTGGAGGGCCTGAGCAGTTTGGGATGTTGCTGGAATTCAACAGGGGCTCGTCCTCACAAAACACTTGGGTCACATTTTCAGCACATCCTTTAGGCTTGCAGTAGAACGTCTGCACAGGTCCGTTTCCACCTGTAACATCATGCAGCATGTCTATAAAATATCTTGCAGAAACTTCAATATCATAAAAATAGTGCAAATGAAAGACGACATGTCTGACCTGTTGTTACTGGGAGACACAGAACAAGTTCAGAAACAAACAGCAGCAGAAAGATGAAGGTCAGTTCTGTCAAGACAAATATATG
>NW_007577965.1:275403-278197 GCF_000690725.1 Stegastes partitus
TAAATTGTCCGTAGGTGTGAATGTGAGTGTGCTTGGTTGTCTGTCTCTAAGTGAAGCCCTGTGATAGACTGGTGTCCCCTGCCCTCAGCCTGAGTCAGCTGGGACAGGCTCCAGCCCCCCATGACCCTAGTGAGGATTAAGCGGTGTATAGATCATGGATGTATAAACAACTGTGATTTTACTAGATAAAACTGAATGAGTCACAGACTTCAAAAAAAACTATGTTAATGGTAGTTTTAACTTAAATATAAATTGCATCTTTTTAAAAGGGAAGTGGATGCTACATGTGTTTTTTTTTTTCAATGTAAAAAAAAATCTTGATTCTGGTCCATGATTAGGTCGCTCTCCTATATCCGTCATGCCCTTAGTTTGATACAACATTCACAACCATTATTCATTTGTTGTCAAAGGAGACTCACAACACGAGGAAGAATAAGTACGACTGTCAACCACAATCCAGCACAGTAGCTGCCTGCACCGATCACAGGGACTCCATATCTGACTCGTCATCAACATACTGTTGACCTTTCCTGCCTTCAGTCTCCTAACCGTGGTCGGGGACACAGGGGAGAGCTTCCCTCCAGGGCCGGAGGCGACTTCTTCGTCCGGGGTCAACTCCCGTTGGGCTTTCACGTTGTCTGATGCGGCGGTGCAGCGTACAAGAAACAGGCCGCTTTATGCTGAATACTCTGGCTTTATTTACACAGCACTGTGTTAAAGCACATCCTCGCTACCTGCCCGGTCGCCGGCGCTCTCTCTCTCTCTCTCTCTCTCTCTCTGCTTCTCCGCACAGGTACACATACACACCCGTTCGCTCCGCGGGTCGCTGTCGGCGGCGCGCCTCGGCCGCTCACGTTCACACATACACACAGAGCGCTGCCCACTTCACATGGAGACACATCCCACAACAATACACTCAGGAATGTGATCAAGTTAAATGTACATGACCTCACACACTCAAAAAACTTAATGTATGCCACTATTTTGGTCTTAGTCAGGAGCCCTGGGTACGCAGATGAGTGTACCATTCATGTACCACACACGTCACGCTCACTCCAGTGGAGTCGGAGCCCAAGCGCCCCCCGTCACTACCCCGCGGCCGAATGTCCGGAGATCAGAAATTGCTATGCGGACCAGGCCTACCACACACAGACACACACACACACACACACACACACACACACACACCTCCTCTGTCTCTCTATCACAGGACAAACACAGGCACGCGCTAGCTAGCACCCACACCGCTACAGGACGACGTACCCCTGTAACACAGTTTAGTTTGATCATGTCAGTCTGTGGTTTTATCCCATTTCCACGTCGCCATAAAGCTGCAACGATATCAAAACATGACACCCTAAGTTTTCATCAAGCAGCAGCGTCCTTTTTCTAAGCCACACTGCGTGCGGACGACGATATGGATTTCGATATCATGAAACATCAATGAATCTCTGAGTGACTTACCTTGATCGAGTCCGCTCGTATATCCTTTCGTTAAATGTCGTACAGAGAAACTTCAGATAAACTCCTCAAATCTGTACAGGTGTCTCTCCACCCGCCGCTATTACGAATTAAAAACCACTCGCCGCGATATCTGCGCTTCGTCCAGGTACATGGTGCATTCAGGGTTCCTTCGTGCAGTCGGCAATAGGGATATTCTGAGATCAAAATTGCAATCCTGATGCCAGCATAGCGAACGAATAGTCAGCTATTCGGCTATTCTGGTCCAGCCCTAGGGAAATGAGGATAATACAACAGAAACTTCACCGTCTGAAACAATCTTTTTGGCTCTTCCAGCATAAGTTGTTAAATTTACGTGCTGCACCTGAATGCATCTGAGGGACATTCCATGGTAGCGACCATCATCAGCTACCTCACTCGTCCAAATGTCTGCTGTGAAAACGGGCTGTTAAAAAGTATTGACATTTTCCTCCACAGTATGTGTTTTCATAGTGATTCCTCATATTATGTCATTGTTTTGTCATGTTGGGACATTTAGCATTTTAACACTTAATGTTGATGTAGGATTATTCTGGCCTCCTGTAGCACATCTACTCTGTCTGCTGTACAGCCTGTATGAAGTTATATCATTACACAGATTAAACCCAGGACAGAACATTCTAAATGTCTTAGTCCAGTTCTAGGACTAGGCCTAATTTATGTTTAATTATATTTGCAAAATAATATGAAAAGATTCAATTTGACCAACTATTCTCTCTTTAATTGAAGATGCACATAACAATTCAACAGAGCCATCCCCATATTAAGGAAGTGCACCACATGCTGGGACAACTACCACTGCCCATTCTGCTCAGCTTTGTTCCACCCGACGAAGTTGATATTTATACATGTTTGTGCTCCTGCACTTTTAAAGGCTAAACAAACAGCATGCCTTTCATGGTGCTACTTGTGTATGCACCTGTCTAACACGGCTGCTCTGCTGTAAAATGGTATATTTAAATTATATTGTTTCAAAATTAACCATTTTCTTTTGGTAGGCCCTCATATATGGCCTGTCTGTCCAGGAAGATGTGTCCTTCCAGGAGGCTGAGCAGGTCTACTGCTGTGGTCCAGTTTACCATCAAAGGTCAGGGTAATGGATGTACTTTTTTATATTCACACAATGCCCTAAAACCTTTTTATAATTATTTACTAATAGTATTGTTATTACCTATATTAAGGAGGACCAGTGTTAATGAATGTACCTTTCTAAGTGTTCCTAATGTTTCTGTAAAGCCAGCAGTGATAATGTTGTCCGTCTACTAGTTCAGTGAAGTGGAGGAATCTTGCAGAG
>NW_007577965.1:281086-291988 GCF_000690725.1 Stegastes partitus
TTCTTTATTCAATTCTTTCTCTCTGCCACCCTCCAGTCTTTACCACTCACATCCATTTGACCTTCATTAGAATAAATCTTCACACCTCACCACTTCCTGCTCTCTTCTTCCTATTTCAGTGTTTTTCTCTCATAGCTCTACTCTTAACTTCACATCTGAGTTTTTTGGTCAAAATTGTTTCCTATATGACCTTAGAAATGTAAGATCAATCTCACTTTCCCCATTTATTTGACTTAACCTTAGTTGTTGTCTTCCGTCTTGCATCACAGCCATAAGATTACAGCACACAGTGACTCACTTCCACAGTTGAAAAAAAAAAAACGGCTGCATTGCGGTTTCTGTCTGTCAGCCAAGTACAATAAAACACACTTTCTATATACATCATTATCCCAATGGTAAGGTTAATTATTATAATATACAATACTGAGAGAAGTTAACCTGGCTATTTAATCTTGTTAAGTGAATTTGTAGGGCCAGTCACTGATAAGAACTTTGACTCACCCTGTTGTTCCACATGTGCTGTATAAACAACTTTGATTTTACTAGATAAAACTTTTTTTTTTGGTCAAAATTGTTTCCTATATGACCTTGCAAAAGTAAGGTCAGTCTACCACTTTCCCCATTTAATTGACTTAACCTCAGTTGTTGTCTTCCGTCTTGCATCACAGCCATAAGATTACAGCACACAGTGACTCACTTCCACGGTTGGTGTTCCCCGTTAAAAAAAAAACAAAAAAAAAACAGCCGCATTGCTGCTTCTGCTTGTCAATCTAGTACAATAAAACACATTTTCTAAATATGTCATTATCCCAATAGTGAACCTTATTGCCTTTTTGTCAGTTAGAAAAGATGATGTGAATTCCTGTTGTTAGACTGTTCAGCCACCACCTTGATAAGCACATCAACTACAGCCTGGAACAAAATTTTTCTCTCAAGAGGTGTGGCTGTCATGTAGGATAGTGAAAACACCTGTTGGTATGTAGAACTGACGGGGGGAGTTTCTTTCCATTGTCACCAAAACGCTTTGTCATAGTGAACCTTACGATTTGTTGGGTTTCCCATGTATAATTTGCAGGGTCAGTTTTTAAATCAGTCAGGTAATTTGCTTTTGGTTATATCGTGTTGAAAGTTTACCGTCTTGACATTTAGGTTAGTAAGGCTAATAATTATATAATATGGAGAGAAGGTAACCTGGCTATTTAATCTTGTTAAGTGAATTTAAGGACCAGTCTTCTGTCTCTAGTCACTGATAAGCACTTTGGCTCACCTTGTTGTTTTAAATGTGATGTATAAACAACTGGGCTGCAATGTGGCGCAGTTGGTAGCACTGTTGCCACTCAGCAAGAAGGTTGCCGGTTCGTGTCCCAGTGAGGAGAATGTTCTCCCCGTGCAGTGTGGGTTCTCTCTGGGTTCTCCGGCTTCCTCCCACACAGTCCAAAAACATGTTGAGGTTAATTGGTGATTCTAAATTGTCCGTAGGTGNAAATAAAATCCTGTTACCTCCCACACAGCCTGCTGTTGGCATCAACACCGTATCACACTTTAATTTGTTCTATTGCTCTTATCTAGATTGTTTTCTCCTGACTACATCCTTGCTTGTGTTGTATCTGCTCCCAGATGTACATCGCTTTGGGAGGAGCGGGGATAATAATATGGAGCGGAGATAGAGAGAGACACTCCTCTCTGTGTCTCCGGTCCTCCTCTCTGTCTCCGCTCCTCATCCATCCACACAGGCGCACGCTAATAGCCACACCGCTACAGGACGACGATCATGTCAGTCTGTGGTTCTGTCACATTTAAACGTCGGCATAAAGTCACAACCATATCAAACCATGACACTCCAAGATTTCATCAAGCAGCAGCGTCACGCATTTTTTTTTAAGCCACACTGCAAGCCGACTATGATATTGATCTCGATATAATGAGCCATCAGTGAATCTCTGATTAAATTACCTTGATCGAGTCCGGTTGTACTTCCGTCGAACAGTCAGCCGCGTTCAGTAAATCTCGTACAGAGACACTTTAGATAAACTCCATAAAAGTTTACAGGTGTCTGTCTTCTCCACCCCGACGTTGACAGCGCCGCGCTGTTATGAATGAAGAAACCAAGCGTACCCGACAAGTGATGCGCGGATTGATACTGAAATAGCGATACTTCCGATACCAGATGTTTAAAAATTGACTCTCAAATCAAAATATCGATACTTTTGATATTTTAGTCATTTGGGGTAATGTATATCATTACCAGGAGCACAGTGGAAAGTAACTGATCTATTGGGATCTGGACTAAATGACAAGCGGTTGGTGAGAACTACTTTTTCCGTTCTCCCGGGAAAGTGAGTAATGCGAAAGCGCTGCAGCACGCTGCTCAGTCAGTCAGTCAGTCAGTCAGTCAGTGTGACAGAGCAGCGTAAGCGCCGCAGCACGCTTTTCAGTCAGTCAGTGTGAACAGAGGCTGTGTCCGAACTCATTTGTCTGCGATGACAGTGGTTCACGTTGCTACCTGCGGTCCTTGTAGTGTTTTTTGTGTTTACCAGTTAGTCCGTTCTACTTCAAGGCTTGGCCTGTGTCAAAGTATAATTGTAAGGGCGGACTAACTGGCTTTTTTTTTTTGGGTCACTTCCCCTAAAGCTGCATTGCCGAGTAAACTGGTTACGACCTAATCGTGTGAGGTGTTGTGTTAACACCGCGGTGTCTTGCTGTGTTCAATAGTGGTTTGTAGTGGTTTGTTTTGCAGGTGTGACCGATATACGTGTTGGTATGCAGTTAGTTTGGGTCACGGCCAAAGTTTGCTCGAGTTTTGTGGTAACATGGGAATGCGGCTCGTTCAAAGTATGTGTAAAATAAATAACGTAAACTCTATTCTTGACTCCGCGTGATCTTTTCTCGGCACTATAACATGATGTTTCCGGAAAAACGGAAAGGAGTTTTGGCAACACAACAAACCCTGTGAAACACATCAAGTTAAGGCACAACACAGAATACGAGGCATTTAGGATGGGGCGGACAGAAGAGGAGAGCAGTGTCAGGTGCTGCTGCTGCTGCTGCTGCTAGGGCAGGACAGGCTTCTCTGGAGGAGTCCTTCGGTGCTGCAGGCAGCGCTATCCAGGTACAGAGAGAGGACGTGTGGAGCTTTAAGCGGCGTTTAGCACTGTTGCTGTTGGAGCTGTTCAAATGAAAAAATATGACTATGAAATAAATACATGCTTACAAATAGCTGCGTGAGTTCAGCTTGGAGTAATAACATGTGTATCACTGAGATAATCTCACATAGACAGAAAAGCCTAGATTTATTCAGGTAAGGTTTCCTAAAGAATTGCTCATTTAAAGTGGATTACATGAACCAGGTGTCATTAAATTATACAGAGCAATTGCGATAAAACAGCCATGGTGAACTTAAAAAAAATATTTCTGGAAATATATACAGACCCTTTCCAAAAAATTAGAATATCATGGAAAAATTGTTTAATTTCCATAATTCCATTCAAAAAGTTAAACTTTCATAGATTATAGATTCAGGGCCCACAATTTAAATGATTTCAAGTATTCATTTGTTTATTTTTACATGAATTGGGCCTCCAGCTCATAAAACCCACGAAAACAGGAATTCAAAAAATTAGAATACTGTGAAGAAATCAGCCCAAATTTTGGAGGGCATGAATGTTTTAAACTGAGTGTCACACACTAATCATCTACTAAACTCAAAGCACCTGCACAAGTTTCCCCAGGTGTCATTAAATTGCTTCAGTTTGGTTCAGTTGTCTCAGTTCGGTTCAATATGGGAAGACTGCAGACTTGACAACTGGCCAGAAGACCATCATTGATACCCTCTATAGGATGGGTAAGCCACAAATGTTCATAGCTAAGGAGGCTGGCTGTTCACAGAGTGCTGTGTCCAAGCATATCAATGGAAATCTAGTCTAGTGGAAGGGCAAAATGTGGCAGAAGAAGATGCACCAGTAAAAGAGATGACCGTGGGCTTCAGCGGATCATCAAACAGAGAAGATTCAAGAATCTGGCAGAGATCCAGAAAGAGTGGAATGAGGCGGGAGTCACAGCTTCAAAAACTACCACATTCAGACGCATCCGGGAGATGGACTACAACTGTCGGGTTCCTCGGGTCAAGCCACTTCTGAGCCTGAGCCAATGCAGGAAGCGTCTCAACTGGGCCAAGGAGAAGAAGGACTGGACTGTTGGCCAATGGTCCAAGGTCTTCTTTTCCGATGAAAGCAAAGTGTGCCTTTCATTCGGAAATCAAGATCCAAGGGTTTGGAGGAAGATGGGTGAGGAACAGAACCCAAGTTGCTTGAGGTCTAGTGTGAAATATCCACAGTCAGCCATGAATCTGTTACACTTCCTGTTGGAGATATGATTGGCCATCAAAATCTTAACAGCACAGAGTTCTTTATTCAATTCTTTCTCTCTGCAACCCTCCAGTCTTTACCACTCACATCCATTTGACCTTCATTAGAATAAATCTTCACACCTCACCACTTCCTGCTCTCTTCTTCCTATTTCAGTGTTTTTCTCTCACAGCTCTACTCTTAACTTCACATCTGAGTTTTTTGGTCAAAATTGTTTCCTATATGACCTTAGAAATGTAAGATCAATCTCACTTTCCCCATTTAACTGACTTAACCTTAGTTGTTGTCTTCCGTCTTGCATCACAGCCATAAGATTACAGCACACAATGACTCACTTCCACAGTCGAAAAAAAACCCAGCTGCATTGCGGTTTCTGCCTGTCAGCCAAGTACAATAAAACACACGTTCTATATACATCATTATCCCAATAGTAAGGTTAATTATTATAATATACAATACTGAGAGAAGTTAACCTGGCTATTTAATCTTGTTAAGTGAATTTGTAGGGCCAGTCACTGATAAGCACTTTGACTCACCCTGTTGTTCCACATGTGCTGTATAAACAACTTTGATTTTACTAGATAAAACTGAATGAGTCATAAGTTTAAGAGACTTGGAAAAAAAATATGTGAATGATACTTTGAACCATTTTACAGATTGCATCTTTTTAAAGGGAAGTGGATGCTATATGCGTTTTTAAAAACTAAAAAAAAAAACCCGTTAGAACCTAATTATATTATTTATATTATGGAAATAAACCATAGTATTGCATACCAGTTCTTGATTCTGGCCTATGATTAGGTCGCTCTCCTACATCCTCCACACCCTTGATACAACCTTGACAACTATTGCTCACTTGTCAGCAGGCTGTCACTTCAACACTTCACAACACGAGGAAGAATAAGTGCGACTGTCAACCACATTCCAACACAGTAGCTGCCTGCACCGGTCGCAGGGACTCCATATCTGACTAGTCATAAACATACACTCGCACTAATGCGATCAAGTTAAATGTGCATGGCCTCACACAGTCAAAAACTCTAAGTATGCCACTATTTTGGTCTCAGTCTGGAGCCCTGGGTACGCAGATGAGGGCTCCTCATCCATGTACCAGAGCTCGCACACACGAGCAACTCCACCGCTAGAGCACCACGTATTCTTGTAGCACACGTTAGTTTCATCATGTCAATCTGTGGTTCTGTCACATTTTCACGTCGCCATAAAGTTGCAACGATATCCAATCAACCCCCCCCCACACACACACACACACACACACACACAAGTTTTCACGGACATCAAGCAGCACGTCTGTTTTCATGTCACAGTACAAGAGCAGACTGATACGGATCTGGAATTAATAAACCATCAATGAATCTCTGAATCACTTACCTTGATCTAGTTCGCTCGTATTTCCCTTCGAACCGTTCAGTAAATGTCGTACAGAAACCTGCGGGTTCAGAGAGACTTGAGATAAACTCTTCAAAGCTTTGCAGGTGTCTCTTCACTCGCCGCTATTTATGAATGAAACACACGCTCATCCGTCAATCTCCGCCTCCCTCGTGGTGCATTCACGTGCATACAGTCTATACCGGAATGTGCACAGTCGTTATTTAGAACGGCAGAGTTTCTCATTTTTTCCCTCATTTTCCTTTGTAGGAATACATTCTTGTTGTTTCACTTGAGTTTTTTTTTTTTTTTTTTTTTAAACAACTAGAAAATCATGAAAACCTCTCATTTAGATCAACACAAGCAGACACTCCTGTTCATAGTGTTCCCAGTTACCTCTGTCATGCTTTTAAAGTCATTTTACTGCAACAGTTTGTAGATCAGAGGAAAACACAAAAGAGTGGAAGGAAAGGGTAATGAAAATGAGCCAAGGTCCAAAGAAAGAAAGGCAAAGAGGGAGGCAGAACAAGAGATAAACGTCACTGAAATTTACTTTAACAAGTGCTACTCTGTAATTTCAGGTTTCAAAAGCTGACTGACCTCACAAGAATACGTCAGATTTTTTTGATTTCAATTTGATTTCATTTCTTTATTGATTTAAAGAATAAATCTGCCCATACAACAAAGCATGCATGCTGGATATGAACATAGCATTTAATTATGAAACAATGTTGTAGTCAAACAACTTGACAACCTTCACAAAATACCTGGGGCATGTTGAACAGAAATATGATGAAGTTTTGCTGGTAACATTAACACTTGATGACTTTAGGATTGTTGTTTTTTAAAGTGCTTCAGTGTGATCGTGTGAATGTGCAAACGTGAAAGAAAGGAAGACGAGGATAAAACAACAGAAACTTCACCGTCTGCATCTTTTTGGCTGTTCCAGCACGAGTTGTTACATTTATGTGATGCACCTGAATGCATCTCCTTTCCATGTACTGTCTTGAAATGTTATGTTAAGATAGTTCTTCCCCTTAAATGTTGACAGTGTTACTGCATTCTCAACACCAAGGAGCTGGCTGGTGAGGGTTTCTTATATCAGGTCACATGTGCTTAACATCAATAACTGAACTTATCAAGGAATTATGAAACAAAATAACCACATGAGGAGAAAAGGGCCTTCATTTGAGCATTTACGACCATCAAGGCAGACAGATTATGACAGTAATCATACAAGGTTCACTAGATAAGAAAAATCTTGAATAATGTTTAATAAAACACAATAGAGAGAGAAAAATACATTCATGAAAAATGTGTGCTCTTCTTGATTTGCTGTGGAGGTCATCAAATCTTTTCTGTTTCACATAAGATCTTTAGAAACTCCAACATGCCCTCTGAACAAACCCCACAGGTTTGTCCAACATCAGTAAGGACTCCTTTGAGTAACCAAAGTTAGTATGACAATAATTACATAAACTCTGGTAAGATGCCCCCCTTCATTACTACACTCAGAAAGAATTCAGGCTAGCTAGCTAGTGTTGCATCAAGCTAATGTAGCATAACGGTATTAGCTCAGGTAGTCAGCCTTTTAGACAGCTCATGATATCGTTTTTAACTACTGGTTAGCTATTGTGTTACTGTATTAGATGACAGTGCACATCATTTATCAGAAATGTAACATTAGCAAGGTTTCAGCATTGAAACCACTGATGCCAATAGAGGGCCTCATGACTCCAATGCTACCAGTAAAAGCCAAATGATATTGACTGTGATTTACTGTTGAAAAGTAATAAAATGGGATGACTTCCAAAGGTGCTTACTACTTTTTCCAGGGCTGTAACAGTTATGTTGAAGTTGACTAACAGGTTTGTCTAAATTCAAATGACTCATGAGGTTAACAGCTTCACCCCTCTGTAAGGGATTTTCTTCCCTGGTCGAGGTGGTGCTTCTATTTAAGATTTTCCACTGACTTCTACAATGACAAATATGTCCTAATTGCTTTTACAGTTGTTCACTTAAGCATACTTTTTATGTACATATTGTGTTGATGTTGATACATTTTAACAGAAAATAGACGTCCTAAAGGGGGGCATCTTATCCCAGTTTGTTCTGACTCTGTTATCTCTCTCCAACGATCATTTGGAAACATTCTAAATGTTTGAATTCCCATTTTAGTTCCTTGTTGCATGGTATGAGATTTAGTAATCCTGTTATTCATTTATGCATTCATTCAACCTTTATTTATACTGGAGAGACTGAGAAACAAATAAATAACAAGGTTGCTAACAGAGAAGAGTTTTTACCACAGCTGGTTCTAAAAAAAAAAAAAAAAAGAAGCCTTAAACTGTCCTGTTGAATAAAGATAATTTATTAAGTAAAATAACTGTAATGTAAAGTAAAATGGTGATACTTAAGTAACTGAAATATAAAACAAAACACAATTATATAAAACGGTTGCAAGCAGTTTGGGAGGTTTGACAACATACAAAAGTTAGTTTGTATTCTTTTTAAGAAGTTCCTGTATTTTCCATCCATCCATTATCTATACACCACTTAATCTTCACTGGGGTCACGGGGGGCTGGAATCTATCCCAGCTGACTCAGGGTGAAGGCAGGGGACACCCTGGACAGGTCACCAGTCTATCACAGGGCTACACTTGGAGACAGACAAGCACACTCACCTACAGACAATTTAAAATCAGCACTTAACCTCAGCATGTTTTTTTGTCTGTGGGAGGAAGCCGGAGAACCTGATGAGAACTTGCGCTGCACGGGGAGAACATACAAACTCCATGCAGAAAGATCCCAGGCGTCCTCACTGGGACACAAACTGGGGATCTTCGTGCTGTGAGACGATGGTGCTAACAGCTGAGCCACCGTGCAGCCCTGTGCTGTTTTTTGTTCCACTAAAATGAAAAGCAAGTTCAGATCTGACCTGTGAATCGTGAAGCAAAAGCTGGTCAACTCATTTCAATACTGAAGCAACTCTTTCAGCTTGTCAGTGTGACATAATAATGTAGTTACTTGTGGTGGAACAACATCACACATGGCAACCAGTTTCATAATAGCACATTTATTTAGCAAAATAGATTAAGAACAATTATAGCAAAAATGTAACAAGACATAAAGACAAATTAAGCTACATATGTATAAGAAAGTCTTTATATGCAAATCTCTCCACTCGGCAGCCATCTTTGTAACACCCACAATACAGGGTTTTTTTGTGGCTAACAAGGCCACAGAGGTGTAACATGAAGCAAATTTAACATAGCCAGGCTGTGGAAGACAATTCAACAAAAGCTAAAACTTTAGTCAGATAACAAGTATCATGATGGTAGTCATCAACTTTCTTAAGTCAGGTTTTCAGTCTCAGAGTCTGAGTCTTTCACAGAAAACAGGACGTTTGACGCGTCACATGACTCTTCTTCCAAACAAAATAGATGGATTGTGTGCTGCCTACTTGAGTCAAGGTGAACCGGTTTTTATAATGGAGAACAATATGAGAGGAATATAAAAATCTATTAGGGTAAAAAGCACTGGTATTGCACATAATTCAAGAGAGGAATGCTGGCAGTAGTTGTGTGTTAATATAGTTACATGACCAATCAATGCTGAATGTTGTCTGTAATAAATAGCAATAGACTAATCAACAGCAGCAGCAGTGCAAAATGCTCTTGACAACAAATCAGGACCAAACGTAAAAACATATTAATGTGACTTCTACATCACCAGCTGAATACATGTCGGGTTCCATGGCAACACATTCAGTGTGTGATACTCTAACAGTACGGCTTTATTCAATAATATCAGGAACATACAGCTTAACAGGTTCTCAGATATGACATATTCCCTCAGCTGGCAATCTGTGTTACTCATAGAGAATCGTCAGGAAACAATTTGGTTGAAGGGAAACGCTTATTACAGACTATTTAAATCCCAAACTCTGAACATTACTCCTCTGGACAAGGTCAGCTGCTGCATCAGTTACCATGGTGAGCTAGAAAACCTTCATTTCACTGAAAAGTCTGGCTTTAAGTTTAACATACCTCACTAATCTACTAATCATGCTTCGCGTTTTTTTGTTTTTTTTTTGCACTGAAAGGCCTGCACCTAACTTTTCGTTGTACACGTTGCAATGACAATAAAATGAATCTGAATCTGTAGTAAAGGCCTCAGGTTTCTATCTAAATGAGTGGGGAGAGAGTCATAACTGCAGTTTGAAAAGTCACTGGTGCATAAAATCAACATGTATAGAGTCAAATATATAAAAACCGTTTAAAAGCTTTGGTGGCTTTACACCAGTAAGGTTTGAAAAGCATTTCTCCTCCACAGGTTATACTTCATCTGTGCATTACAGTTTCAAATAAATGCAACAATACAGTTGGCTGGTTTTTCTCAGTTTGGCCATGACAAAGCAGGTGATTGGCTTTTTAGGGGGAGAGGCAGGATATATTTCATAAACCACTATCTTTGGTGTTAGAGAAGTCTGCCATAGATTTCTATTCAGGATTCTTTCAGTGGTGAGTCTTTCCATTTTAACGTCTCAGGTTTAAACTCCGCTGTCACCCTGAGAAGGAGACGTGTCATCATCCAATCCAGGATCAGCTTGAAGTGCTCTAATGACATGGAAAGAAATCTTAAAATGAGGTATGTATGTATGTATGTATGTATGTATGTATGTATGTATGCATGTATGCATGTATGCATGTATGTATGTATGTATGTCAGTCACTGACCTCTTAGTGATGTCTCTAGATCTTTGTTTCCTTGTTTAGGAATTCAGTCTCACGATGGTCACTGAAACAAGTTGATATTAATATGAATGATACCACAACACATGAAAACATACAAAGATGAATAATTGTATTTTTCAGTCACCCTTGTTGCTGCTGCTGATTTGGCTGTCTGGTCCGTCTCTTCTTACACAGAAATACAATCAGACATGCGACTCCTAGCACTAGCACTAAACCTGTGACAACAAGAGATAGTTTTTAAGATAAATGCATCAATAAGAACAATTGAAACACCATAATATATAGATCTCACCTGACTGGCTGTCAGTAAAGCAGGAAGAGAGAAGATGGTGTCGTAAAAACAAGTTAGCTTAGTAGCAAGAAGTCATGTTTATTTTATCAAACAACACTTAGTG
>NW_007577965.1:292828-295708 GCF_000690725.1 Stegastes partitus
TGCAGCATGTCTATAAAATATCTTACATAAACTTTTGAAAATCATAAAAATAGTGCAAATGAAAGTAGACATGTCTGACCTGCTGGTACTGGGAGACACAGAGCAAGTTGAGTCACAATCAGCACCATAGTGATCTTAAAGATCAGTGCTGAGGAGGCTTTCTGGATCACAACACACAGTCCGGCCATCTTCTCTTGTTCCTGTTGCACTTCCTGTTGGAGATATGATTGGCCATCAAAATCTTAACAGCACAGAGTTCTTTATTCAATTCTTTCTCCCTGCAACCCTCCAGTCTTTACCACTCACATCCATTTGACCTTCATTAGAATAAATCTTCACACCTCACCACTTCCTGCTCAGTTCTTCCCTTTTCAGTGTTTTTCTCTCATAGCTCTACTCTTAACTTCACATCTGAGTTTTTTGGTCAAAATTGTTCCCTATATGACCTTACAAAAGCATCTTGCATCACAGCATTACAGCACACAATGACTCACTTACGAAAACAGTTGCATTGCTGTTTCTTTTTGTCTATCTTGCTTCTTCTGCAGTCAAGTGAGCTTTCTAAATACGTCTTGATCCCAATAGACGATCAAGAGGTAGAGGGACATCATCAAAAGCCAAATAACTGCATTTTTATCATTTAGAAAAGATGATGGGAATTTCTGTTGTTAGACTGCACAGCCAGTCATCTGATAAGCATCTCACCTACAGCCTGGAGGATATTTTCCCAGGAGAGGTGTGGTTGTCATTAAAAACAATGAAAAGAAATGTTGGTCTGTTGATCGTTATAATAGCAACATTACAATTCATCCTCTCCAGTGTCATCAACATGCTTTTTCTATTGTAAATCTTGGGATTTGTGGGGTTTTACATGTTTAATTATTAGTCGGGTCTTGCTTTCAATCTCAAAGTCCAGAATAAAAGTGAATTAATCGCAACCATTACAACCATTCTGTAAACTGGACGTTATCAAAGAAGAAAACGGATGGTACATGTATAAAAACCACAATTTAATTGTATTATGGCAATAAACCGTTCTGGGTTGTTTTTTTCCATTTGCGCTAAATGTCAGGCATGAACCAAACACTCTGTCTGCAAAATCCGTGACATTTTCACTTCACGGCAAAGCAACTATGATATAAAAACACGAGATCTAAATCACACCATGCAAATTTTTCCCAATTATTATTATTCTTATTATGTTTTAAAACGGACACCGAGTAGCCGCGGCGTTGTAATGCATGATCGGTAATCTTTAAATTTACCTTGATCCACCCGTCTGAGGTGCTGCTTCGTTCTTCAGTAACTTGCAGAGAAGCCGTCAGTCTCTCTCTCTCTCTCTCTCTCTCTCTCTCTCTCTCACTCTGCACTGTTTCAACTCTTGTCCTACGCCTATCACCGCACACCCGGGAAGACGCTGAATGGAAACACCGACAAACTTTTAGTGCTTTGCAGATGGTCGTGCTGCAGCTCTTCCCCGGTAAAAAAATAAATAAATAAAAACTTTTTAAGAAGCGCAATTAAGATATGCGCAATGAAACTTAAGCCTCACTTTAGAATTCTTCCTCCGCCACATGACGCACTGCCACTGATGATGTCATTCAGAAATACAGACACGTGTGGTGCAATCCCCTTATAGGCCGAGGACCAAAACAAACAATCATGACCTCAGGCACATTTGAAGACTTAAAGAAGAAATGTAAAATATATGAAATAGTAGTTGAATAAAATACACAAGTGTGGTCTGAAATACGTTTCAGAAACATCTCTGCTCTTTCACATTTGCTGTAGACGTCATCAGATATTTTCAGTTCCTGATATGTGACTGATGCTCCAAGAGCACATGTGACATAGATGCAGACAGGCGGTCCCTCCACCGTCCTCCACCTGACCTCCCTCTCTTACTCTCTTTCCCCTCTGCTCTCACCCATTCTTCTGTGCCTGCCTCTAATAGTTCCTCTGTGCAAATCTTGGCATGACTAATTGTGAAGTCCCCTTTTGCAATGTCAGTTTTCTGAAAAGGTGACTAAACAATCAAGCAAGTCATGACATTTGTAAGTAAATAAGTATGAAACAGGGCGAAGGGGGGGGGGGATCAGGGTGGAGAGTGTCTTGCTCGTGGCAGAGGAATCCAAACCACCAAACACTCTGCCGGAGACATGTAAAGTAGTTCCTCATTTGACCTCGACTATGATTTTCACAGAGATTACTGACTGGAGAGGGAGAGAGAGAGAGAGAGAGAGAGAGAGAGCCAGGTGTGGGCTGAAGCAGGGATCCTGACAATAGATTCACATTCAGTGTCAAGTCATTCTTAATGTCTGCCATGCAATATCAAATACAGTATTTGAAAAGGAGAAAGTAACTCATGTCCCAAACCATTTTGGAGCTAGAACAGCGACTGTTAATTTTGTCAGTGAAAACACAGTCTGGCATTAAACCAAACCTGAGCTAAAAGGAAAAAAAAAAAAAACACTCTGGCATAAAGACACTTGTGAGATAAGCAGTTGTAGGCTACTGCACAAAAAAAAAAAAAGTATTGAACAATCTCTGCACCAGAAAGTATGCAGAGGGAGGCGGCGGAGAAGGTTAAAGAATATTTATTGATTGTGTCAGGGGTAAAGGGGAATTCTTGGGGAACCGGGGAGTGAAGGTCCGTGGTGGGGAAACCAGTTTGTCGGGGATTAGGTGCCAGACGGGGTCCACTCTAAGGTGCAGGTGCTCCTGAGGCTGTGAGGTGGAAGTGGTGCCAGTGATTTCCTGTAGAGGTGCGGGGGGTTGGTGCTGGTGGGGTTCCCCGTGCAGGCTGAACAGGAACTGCTGGTGAGCCGGTGGAGGCAGTGCTGGAAACGGGCAAAAAGATAACAAGGTTAGCGAAAACAC
>NW_007577965.1:297793-301809 GCF_000690725.1 Stegastes partitus
AAAAAAAAGTTATATATTTGCTCATTGTCTCATAGTCTTATAGTCGTAGTTACTCAGTGCAAATGTTGTCATGACTAATGTTTTGTCACTGTGTCAGTTTTCTGAAAGGAGCTGAATCATGTTACTTTCTTTTTAAATGTGACAAATAAGGCAGTTTCATTTCATATTATCACCAGAGGAAGTAGACAGATGGAGAAGTTGTGTGTCATCTTTACAAAATCGAGGCTTTATTGGATAAAACATAACCATAGATAGATAGATAGATAGATAGATAGATAGATAGATAGATAGATAGATAGATAGATAGATAGATAGATAGATAGATAGATGCTGAAACATAAAGCAGTCATTAAAGGATATGTTTTGGCTCATGTAACCACACCAATATCAAACAGTGGGACCCAGTGTAAACAAGCGCATGTAAATGGATCAGCCTTTAAACATTCACTCACAGTTACAGCTCAGCACAAAGAGAAGTAATACATTTCTTCATTTCCATCAGAGAACAAATGTCTCATCGCAGGAAATCCCCCGTATGTACTCACTATACTGCCCAAGCCCAAAACAACCTCTATATTTAAAAAAAACAACAAAAAACTGTTTAGTGATCTGGAGCCAGTTTGTTGAGTTCTTGAATATCTCTGATGTGGAAAAAGCAATTTGGGGGAAAGGTCTCTATTTAACAGAGGAAATAAAGAAGATAGTCCGTTATTACTGTTTGGCTGGTTGCCAGCCTTTTAAGAAGGGCTGGAAAAGGGTTTGATCAGGCCAAGATCCATAGCTTTGACCAGGCATGTGCGCGCTGTGTCAATGGGATCCTGCCTCTTGGGATTGTCCTCCGCCTTGCCAATCACTGTTAGGATTTCCAGGATCTCACTCTCGATCAGTTTCTTGGCCAGCTCACTATCATCTGAGTTGAGCACGTTGTAGACAATCACAAGACCACGGTGCTGGATCCTAGGGTTGACGTGGAGACATAACCTCTGCAGGATCTCCAGCCACTGGGTTGTCTGTTGGGAGAGATTAGTCACTCAGTCAGTCACACTCTTTTTTTTTTCAAAGTTTACTTTATGAGTGCCTACAGTTATAAACCACAAACACTATGACTTACAGTCAGTTTCAGTGACTATTTTTAAAGACGATCACCGATGATTTTTACACCTGAGTAACCATTTAGTTAAAAGGCAGGCGGCAAGGAGTCATAGCACTCCTTGTTGTGCCACTCCAAGAAGGACATGCAAGCATGAAGGACTGGTGGCAAATTCCACCAAGAAGTTCCACTTTAAAGGAGCATCTTCACTGATTTACCGGATTGGTTCCTCATTTCTCCAGTGAGGGATTAATAAAGTTTATTTTATCTTTTCATATTTTTCACCTAACTAACAGTTGAGTGACAAGGAGTGCCACGCAGGAGTGCCACCACTCCTTTCTGAGGCAAGGCGTGGTGGCACTCCTGCACAGGGAGTGGCAAACCTTGAGTTTTGAGATGCAGAGGTTGTCATAGTGACATCTTCAGGTTATCCTTGGACTCAGTGCTCAAAGAGAGGTTAATGATTACATGCTGCTGAGCTGATTTGTGGGAGGGACCAAGTATATCTGGAGGTTGAACATGTTACTCAGTGAGGTCATTTAGTAGGTGTCACATGCAAGCCTCAGCTCAGCTCAGCTTTAAAGAAATGTAATACTAACCTACCTGAGTTCTGTTAAATCATAGCCACAAATGTGAATGAAATTCTCCCACATGTCATTAAAGTTGTTTTTGTTTGTTAAATAATGTAGATTAATGCCATAATGGTTATGTAATCTTGCAGGTGTTACAAATAAACTAAAAAAATCAAGTGTTACAGAGGTTTAAGTTATAAACGCAGCATGTTTTTTGGACTGGGAGGAAGCCGGAGAACCCAGAGAGAGCCCACGCTGCACAGGGAGAACATGCAAACTCCACACAGAAAGATCCCAGGCATCCTAATCAGGACACGAATCGGGGATCTTCTAGCTGTGAAGCGATAGTACTAACCACCAAGCCACCTTGCAGCCCTTTCAAGTTGCAGTGCAGTCAAAATTAGTGACCTTGAGTTTGTCCTTATAGTATCATCAAAGGTAACATCACCAACGGAAACCCCCAACATGGTTGCTTATCTGCACCAAATACTATAAAGCTACCTTCCACCCTTTTGAAGGTACATGCCATGTTTGAAAAAGTGACCTTTGACCTCTAGGGGAGCTATTTCAGCACTGATTGACCCCAAAATCGAATCATTCCGAGGAGAGGCTATCCCTAGCTCACCTGTACACTATCAACTTGTTAAACCTCAGCACTCAAGCTAGAGACTGTTCACAGACACACACACACACAGAAGGACGGACAGACAGATGGAACTAATTACTCTATTGTTGCCCCTCGTTGGGGGCAACGTCAAAAAAGAATAATAATACAGAAGTCCCCACCTTGCAAGTTGCAATGAGTTCCCTGCAGTTTTTTTCTTTTTTGGGGGGGAAGATTTTTGGACATTTTTCAAAACAGGCACAGCTGAATAATACTGTTGTACGTACCACCAGGGACATTTTGGTGCACAGCTTCTTCTGAGAGGCAGTGATCATGGCCAGAGCTCCAGCTGCAGCTATCTGAAGATTGTCATCATCTTCACCACATAGCAACACCAGCAGCTTCAGTTTATCATTGCCATCTTCCAGATAACGATCTTGGACCTAAAACACGTAGAGTCAACTTAGTTGTCCTGCTGGAAATCTTTGTTTAAAAAGAGATGGGTCACTCATCATCATGTGATGTTTTTGTCTGTTCTCACCTCTTTGCAGGTAACAAGGTTGCACATGCATTCTGTGGCAGCCTGTCTAATCTGGTCGTTTTCCTCAAACATGTAGTTTTCAATCTCTGGTAAGGCTTTCTCTTTTACAATCTTCACTCTGCAAAAGAGACGTAGTAAAGATGAGGAAACCACAATAACCACTAAGAAACTATTATGCATCACAGTGAATAATTATCAAATGGTGTTGATGACTGTCACCTTAGTTTTTCACTGTAACCAGCCAAGTTGGTGAGACCTCTCAGAGCTTCGTAGTTCTGCGTCCCTTCTCTGTCTGTGTGAAGGAGGTTCACTAAAGGTCGCACCACCTCGTACACCTGTCANATACATCACATCCAACAGGAGCATCAATATCAGCCCAGTAAAATGACAAATATATATATTTTACTCACCAAAACCTTAGATTTCTGATTATTTAAACACAAAATCCATCCTCCCTTCTGTCATCATAAAGAGTTCAGTCACTCTGCTGAGCAGGTGATTTATGCGTTTCACTTCCAACACGTCCTGTTCTATTGTCATTGAGGCTAATGCTGAAAGTCGGGTCTGTCCAGTCGTGTTTCTGGCATAAGTTTTAATTCACTTTAAGGCTCAGAATGTCCGCTTGCTTAACTTAAAAAAAAAAAGTAATACTTTTACGATAATTCAATTCAATTCAATTCAATTTGTATGGCGCAGTTTAAAACGTGTTATCACACAGCGCTTAACAAAGTAAGGTGTAGACCTTACAAATTTAAACAGAGAAACCAACAATCCAAAGTTGTCTCTGGACTTCCTTTGAGTAAGCGATTGGCAACGGTGGGAAGGAACTACGTACTAATACGGTGCAATGAGGTTTTTAAGGTAAAATGGAGCTTGGTCATTGAGAGTTTTATATGTTAAAAGCAGGATTTTAAATTCTATCCTGGCTTTTACAGGGAGCCAATAAAGAGAAGCTAATACGGGAGAAATATGATCTCTCTTACTGGTTCCTGTCAGAACTCTGGCTGCAGCATTTTGGATCAGCTGGAGGTTTTTAAGAGAATTATTAGGACATCCTGATAATAAGCAATTACAATAGTCCAGTTTAGAAGTTATAAATGCATGGACTAGGTTCTCAGCATCACTCTGAGACAGGATACTCCTGATTTTTACAATATTACGTAAATGAAAAAAGGCTATCCTACAAACTTGTTTTATGTGGCTATTGAA
>NW_007577965.1:301840-348427 GCF_000690725.1 Stegastes partitus
GCAATTTCAAGAAAACAAAGCAGCAACTTTCAGCTGCACGTCTTACCCTCTCACCCGGGAAGGCAATTTCTGGATTGGAAATCGCTGCTATTTTGGCAAGGACATGGCTAGCTTTCACCTTTCCAGCTTCTGTTCCTTCCAGAGCAAGTGGTATCAAAGCCTGAGGACAAAGCCAAAACAGGGTGAGTATAGTTAGTTTTCTCAGGACAAGAAAGACTTTATAGAGAAGATTGCAACATGATGTGCCAACCTTCTATTTCAAAATGTTTTTTTCTGGGCATTTGTTTGCAGAATATGTAAAAATATTGTATTTCATTAGATTTTAACGTGAAAAAATATAAATGTATGTATGCACACATTTCTGAAACTATCTCTCACCTTTCCCCCACCTTGGGCAACAATAGTACCACGATCTTTGGAATCTTCTGACAATGCCAAGAAAACTCTGAAGATAAAAACAGAAACCAGGTTCAACAATTAGATATTTTTGGGAAGTGCTGCAATTTAACAGGAAATCTACAAGAAAGTAGACGTATTCATTTGTGTTTCAGCTTGCACTTCCCTCTGCAATGGAACCTTTAGAAGAAAGGTCAAGTCATTTACCACAGTCTCATTCAAATGCACTATATGATCGTGAGAATGGAACACCTGAAAATGACAAGACATCCCATGGACTGATCTAAGATGCAGTCATGTTATTATATAAGTCATTGGAATTTCCACCAAACATGGATAAATCACATGATGCCAGGTTTTGCAACAATACCAGACATTTACGTGCCGAATCATCATATCATGACTTTTGGGACATGTCAAAATGCTTTTTCATCACTTCACTATGAAATACTTGCAATCCCACCTCGCCAGCATCTCTTTGGTTTGGTCTGTCAAGATGGAGCTGTCTGCTTTCACCATGACAGCAAGAGCTGACGTGACTCCAGCCTTCAGCAGCCTTTTCACTCTCTTCTCTATAAAGTCTTTCTTGTCCTGAGAAAACAAATGATATGCAGTGAGTGTATGCATGTGTGCGACATTTCCTGCATTACTTACGTCAGTTCAGTTGATGTGGTCTGAGTTTTTTTTCCTTTCTGTTTTTTATTTTTACCTTGGGGTGTTGCTCAGGCACGTGTTGTTTTGAGAACTTGGCCAGTTGAACCAGCTCAGGGATAATTTCCTTCTTATCATAGGAGTTGGTGCAGTTAATCAGGATGCAAGCAACTGCATATAAGATTGTCTTGTCTTTAGACTAAAAACACAGAGAAATGAGAGTTTACTATTGGTGTCTATTCAGATATACTGAATGTTTCTTTCTGTCTGTTATTTCCATACCTTAGCCAGTTCAAACATGGCTTTCAAAGCAAGCTCGTCCTCCACAAAGTCATCTTTCACATCAGCATCATTTGTCAGATAAGCAAGACCCTCAATTGCCCACTTCCTTGTTTTGGTATCAATCTGGGGATTACAGAGCCATCTAACGAAAGTGAAAAAGAAAGTATTCAACAGCATGTCCAGTGAGGATTTAAAGCATTAGGATTGCAATGACACCCTGGTTGTGTTTACCAATATTAAGGAATCAATTCTTACAGTTGTTACTATTACAAATAGATTGTTCACATACTTTCTACACATCACAATTTTTCTATGATGTACAGTATATTAACCTGCTGGGTTATTTGTACAGTCTTTTTTAACTGGCTGTGTATGAAGCACTCACTTTCTGCACTGCTTGGCCAGCTTCTCTGTCGAGCCTTCAGCAAACTGCCTCAAACTGTAATCGTCACCTCCAGCTGAACCCAGTTTACAGAGACCCTGGAGAGGACATGGACATGAGAATACGCGCCGATAGATACAGAGACGACATCTAGAAATTGATTAGTCTAATGCAAGTATTCTTTCAATAAACTGAACAGCATATCTTTTGTGCTCTTGTATTTGAGGAACAGTAAATGCTCACAATGTTTGTACACTCCTCTACTGCTTTCATGCTTCAAACAATGACAAATGAAGTTCTGTTCTTTTCTTTATCCACTCACCACAAGCGAACGTATTTTAATCTTCTCATTCTTGGTCTTCTTGTAGATGTCCTTTAACAGTGACACTCCATTGGTAATAATGAAACTGGCGCGGCTCATCTTTGAGGAGGCATGGATCAGGGCCTCCACAGCAACCATCTGGTCCACCTCACGTTCGGAACCACACAGTGCCACCATCATCTCCATGATGCCTTGCCGTCCAACTAGGGCGTTGCCAACGTCAAAGGGACCCTGCAGCAGCCCTGAGATCGCATTGATGGCATGAATGGTTTTGTCCATGTTGTTGGGGTCAATTTTGGATCTGTGGTGAATGAATGGAGGATAAGCGAAAGAAAAAAGTCATATGCAGTTACATAAATGATGTTGGCTGAGTGACGATTCCTTCATAATTCCTTAATTACAACAAATGTAAATTTGGGATTTTATGAACATACTTTATATATTCATCACAAACGTCCCTGAAGTTGTCTCTCTCTGGGTCACATGTGAGGTCTTCATAGAGCTTGTTGAGGAGCACACTAGCAATCAGCTGTGTGTTCTCTGTCAAGGGCAACTGGTCGGGAAGTTCAGGAACTTGACCACAGACTTTAAGGATCTTCTTCAGACCTGAAGGACAAACACATTCGTGCAAATGTAAATATCTGTTGAGTACACCATGTCAGGGAATCTGAGTTGTGAGCTGTCTGGCTCACCATGGTCAATCGTGAAGAGGGTCCTGGAGTTATTTCTCTCTTTCTTGTCCTTCCGAGGTACATTCTTGGTCAACAGGTTCAGTGCCTGGTCCCTGCCATGGCCAGAAACCTTGCTGCTACCAACCATCTCCAGAAGTGAGAGAAGAATAGTTTTCAGGTCTTTAGATGCATCTGCAGAGAGGCAGATCAAATAAAAGACTGTGTGTCAAAGTGTGAGTCAATACATTTTGGCCAAGTAAACATCAAATAAGTGCTCGTAATATAAGTAGTCTTTTACTGCCAGTGATTCTTCACTCTCACCTAAAACCAAAGATGCTTCTTTCCCATATTCCCTTGTATCTCCACCAGTGAGGGAATCATTGATGCACTGGAAGAGGTTGCAGGTTGCCAGTGCAATCTCTTCATGGTCAATAGCCATGACGCTGCACATCTTGTCAACACCCACCATGTTCACAATGGCCATGCCCTGTTTAGGGAAGATCAAAAATATGTATATATCTTGTGTAGAAAACGCCATACAAATTGTTTTGTTCCTATTGCTAGTGGCATCGTTTAGGTAGGCAGAAGTGCATCATGTTTGGAACAGATTATATATGTTGAAAGTGCCCTTGAACTTTTCTGTGTCACTTTGCCTACATCTTCACTCACCCGAGCTTTGTGTCCTGTGCACATTCCTGATAAAGTACGAACAGCAGCCAAGATCATCTCTGGTTTGCCTGTCTCGATCATGTTGAGCAGCAGAGGCACTCCGTTATTCTGGAAGATTCTCTCTGCTCCAGCGTCTTCTCGGGACAGAACAATCAAGTTGTTGGCAGCCTAGACAGTAAAGAAAGAAGCCAAGGCAAAACCACAGATGAACTTTTCTTTCACATCATGCCATAAAAAGGGGAGGCTCGCTGCTTCCCCCTGCAGGAAATAGTAAGATCATTGGGCAGCTCCTTCAGTGACAGACTGCTTCCCCTGCGGTGTTGCAGTCAGACTGTTCAGTCAAGCCTGCTCCCGGTTGTTCAGTTCACCCACAGTGCAATAATAATGTAAATAAGGACACTCTGCAATTTCACAGAATTTTTTCTGTAAGCTCTCATACTTCTTCGTTAAGGAGAAAGTAATCTGTGTGTGCTCTGTGCATTGTGTGCTGCTGTTTTTTCTCCTGTACTGTGTGTTATTTTCTATCTGCTGCTGTAACACTTAAAATTCATCAATAAAGGTTTAATCTATCTATCTATTCATTCTTTTTACCTTAACCCGTGCATTCTCTGGTCAGTTTTGACCCAAACCACACTGTGAAGAATTCCTGACAAAACTTCCCTCATACCAAATTTTAAACTACAGATCTATTTACAATGTCTAAATAGCTTATGTCACATTAGTAAATGTAAAATAAATAAATAATAACACACATAAAGTATGGCCTGTACACTTTCACAGTTTCGTTTTCTTTGATTTCTTTGAAACTCCAGCAGGCTGGCAGGAAATGAAATGTCAGGCTAAAAGACTGACATTTAGGGTGTTTTGATATGTCAAAACGGGTCAAATTTGACCAAAAGCAGTACATAAGGGCTACATTACTGAAAATACTCACTTTTTCCCTCTTGTCCTTTTCCATTTCTTCATCGAGAAGAATCTCAAACATGTTCTGTACCCTTGAATCTGTAGAGAACGTCGTTTTGAGCTGTGAAGAAAAACATGCAAGTATAAATGAAACCTGTACTGTAAGTGATATTGACAGACCCCTGTCATATTGACTACATTCATTATGTTTTGGCTTACTTTAAGTATTTATGGTAAAAGTACTTTCACTGAAGTACTACTTGCATTTTCTAATATTTATACTCTTCTTCTTTTCTACTGTTGAACACATGCCATTTTCATTATGTAAGGTGATACGTGGGTCTTATAGTGTCCTGTATGAGGTTTTGTGTGTGGATTTAAATGCTTAATACTGACCTTGGCCTGGATCTCTGCTCCCAGCCTGCGGAGAGTCTCAAGGAAAGTCTTGTTCTTGGGTTCGAGCGTGGCACATCTCTGCACATCCTTGAAAGCCATGTCCAATTTTCCCAGCTTCTCCAAGGCTTGACACCGTCGGTATAAGGCTTTTATGTCTGACGCATCAACGTCAATCGCTATGTAAAAGGGAAAAGAAGGTTGTGGCAATTGGTTTAAGTTCATGTTTGTTTTCAATGGCACTGCTGCTTTTAACTGTATTAATGCAGTTTCTTAAATTTCTTAATGTGTCACTCTACCTTTAGAAGCATCTGATGCTGCATTGGTATAGTTTTCCTGTGAGGAAAAAATGAAATAAGATCTAAATTTGCCAGAGAAGTTGCAAGTATAATCTGTTCGGTACATTTAAATTTGTGTCAGTGTTGCGCTACCAAGCTGCTCACCTTTTTTAGGTAGCAGGCAGATCTGTTCCTGTGAATGACAGCCAGCACCTTCTTGTCCTTGCAAACCTTGATGGCTTTAGTGTAGCACTCAATGGCCTTGTCAATGTCTCCTGCCTGAAAGTGTTTGTTACCTTCATCTTTTAACTGGACTGGGTCTCCCATCTGACAGAAAATGAAAAATCCACCAGATCATGTTACATTTGGTTTTTCATGTAAAATCCAACATTAGAGTCAACACTGAGTTTAATCACTTTTTATGTCTGACACTATCAGCCCCACAACCAAAGCGTTTTTCACAAGTTTCACTGTCATCAGTCAGTGAATGTAGTAGTTTAACTGTAATAAAGCAACCGAGCCGCCACACTGAAGTCACAAATATCAATCACATAAACAGACATCTGGATATTTTAACAAGGCGAATCAGTTAAACATGCTTTACACTTTTTTTTTTTTGTCATTTTAAATGTAAAGAATTCTAGATTAAAAGTACAAAAGCAGTTCAAACCAATACAGATTCATTCATTTCCATTCACCCCAGAGAATAGTAATCTGTCACCTTTGAAATGTCATTCAAAGCTACTGTAATATCAGAAATGTTCTTTTATTCTCACCCTTCTTGCTAATCTGTCCAGCAGACCTGGGTTCCCTGTAGCAAATGGCCCCACACGTGCTATCTCTAACTTTAAATGGCCTCCCCTCTGGCCTTATTTGGGCATGGTCTCGTACCCCAGGCTGAGCCATGCAACAAATGCCACTTTTCCAAATGACGGACACCATCCCCGCCAGCTCGCCTGATAGCCACAGTGTGAGTCCTCCCCCCAAAGTACCCGCTGCAAAGCTGACTGTCACTCAAAAGAAACAAAGGTCTTTGTGGAAGCTGTAGTGTACCTTTAGGTTGTGTGTCTGGTCAAACTTCTTCTTTGCTTCTTTGTTTTCTTCCTGCGTAGACAATCTGGATCTCCAATCCCTGGTGTCTGTGACAAACTTTTTCTGTCTTATGCAACCTTCTCCCTCCAACGGCTCAATTTATATTTATAGTGGATCTCAATGAGGTGGGACAGGACTAAGGTGGACCCTCCTTAGACGTAGGGGTTCCTTCCAAAACACACGGGGCAACTTTGTACTAAATAGGTTGTCATTATAAATTATGGCTACTTACACTCCAGCAAACATCCTCAAAGTGTTGTTGAATTATTTAAGGCTTTACGACGGAAACACTTGTTTTTGACTCAGTAAATAATGAGAGTGTGACCCCCACAAACGTGGTCTGACCCTGATAAGGTCTATTTAGGGCACAGACAGCTGAGAACTTACCAGCAAATGCCTGATGTGGCAAGAGGGTGGTCTAAAGAGAGTGTGTGTGTGTGTGTGTGTGTGTGTGTGTGTGTGTGTGTAGACGGTGGGGAGGGGGCTGACAACTGCAGGACCACAGAGGAGACTGGTAGCTTCTGGAAAGACCGAGATCTCGGGCCTCATGAGGTGGTGTTAAGTATTTAGTTGTGATGGTTAGAAGTTAGAGAATGGGCTCTACAAGAAAGGGTCTTCGTGTACAAAGTTCAGAATAAAAACATGTCTTGTTTGTGTGAGAAATAAAATGGAATGATACAATACTGTGGAGAACTGGTGAACTGCTCAGGTTGTTTATTTGTGTTCCTTCCAGGGATACGCTACAGTCCCCAGGATAGGAACAAGCTTAATGATGTGGGCGAAGTACTTTTATTCAAGCCTACTTAAATAAAAAATAATCAGGTTCTTGTACTTGAGAACTTGCTTTTTCTAATATTGTATATTGCTAGTCCACTACATATATTTCACAGCTTTATTTACATGAAGATGAGATGGACCATAAGAAGATGGTAAAAATAAGATAGAGACCAGTGGTTTCTCATCAAACACTTTAGAGGCAAATAATATACTTTTTACTCCATTACATTTATTGGAAAACCTAAGTTACTAGTTAGTTTGCAGATTTAGTCAAGTAAAAGCAATGGTGCTGTAATATTATAATATAACATGCAATATTATTGACCCCCAAAGGGAAATGTACAAGTTACCCAGAAAATAAACTATATAAAGTAGTTAAGCCACCTTTGCCACTTAAATAGTTAATGTGGTAAACACAGCATCAACATCAAATATTTGATTCCAGTGATGTAATACACTGTATCCTGAAATATGTCATTGTGCTTAATAAACACTTAATTCTTTCGGTACTTTAAGCGCATTTTGATGATAACGTTTGTGCATTTTTACTAAATCAATATTTTAACACTGTGGTATTGCTACTTTTACTTTCTACAATTCTACAGTTTCATTTGGCAGACGCTTTTATCCGAAGCCATGTACATCTGAGAGCAGATGCAACACAAGCAAGGATGTAGTCAGGAGAAAACAGTCTACATAAGTGCCATAGAACATATTCAAGTGTGATAGGGCGCTGATGCCAACAGCAGCCGGGGGGGAAGGAAAAAGGGTTTTTTGGTTGGTTGGTTTTTTTTAATGTGCTGTCAAGTGCAAAGGTGTTCAGTGAAGATCTGGGTCTTCAGTCTTTTCTTAAAGACTCAGAGGGAGTCAGCAGATCGAACAGAGTTTGGTAACTCGTTTCACCGCCGCGGAACCACAGAGGACAAGAATCTAGCTAGTGACCTCGGGCCCTGTTGCGGTGGTTGTATCAGGAGGTTTTTGTTGGTCGAGCGTCGTGAATGAGAGGGAGTGTAGATCTGAATGAGAGAGCTCAGGTAGGAGGAAGCTGTTCTTGTGGTTTTGTAAGCAAATGTCAGGGTTTTGAACTTGATGCAGGCAGCAGCTGGAAGCCAGTGAAGCGATCTGAACAGCGGGGTGACGTGTGCTGTTTTTGGCTGGTTGAAAACCAGACGTGCTGCATTCTGGATCATCTGCAGAGGTTTGACCATGGATGTGAAGAGGCCTGCCAGTAAGGAGTTGCAGTCGTCAATGTGTGATATTATTGTACCAGGAGCTGTGCTGCATGTTCAGACAGGAAAGGTCTGATCTTCCTGATGTTGTACAGGGCAAATTGACACGACCGAGCAACAGAGGCCACACGAGGAGATGATTCATATGATGAGATGTCAAGCTCAGTGAGTGTGGAGAGGAGGATTTTGTGGTTAACCATGTCAAAGGCAGCTGACAGATCTAGCAGCAAAAAAGCTGGAGACTGTCCAGCAGCTCTCGCAGAACACAATGATACCATTACAGATAGGAATGCAGTCTCAGTAGAGTGATCACGTTTAAAACCAGACTGACACAGGTCATACAAATTGTTGTCACAGAGGAAAGTAGAGACTTGGTTGAAGACAGTTCGTTTAAGTATTTTAGAAAGGAAGAGCAGCAGTGAAACCGGTCTGCAGTTTTCAACCTGGGCTGGGCCAAGTGTAGGTTTTTGAGTATTGGAGTGACTCTTAAGACTTGGCGTCCATATGCATGGACATCACATTTTGGGTTATATTACCAGAGTATTTTTTTTTTTTTACATTTATTTTTCTTATTATTATTTTATTTTATTTTATTTTTTTTATATGTTTTTAATACATTTTTATTTTCAGGGTGTGTGAGGGGAACAGGCGAATTCCCACTCGAACCATCTGCTGGTCAAAAAGCTGTAGACCCACCTGCACAGGGATGAGGTGAGTCCGAGGTTCTGCAGCTTAGTGACCAGTCTAGAGGGGATTATGGTGTTGAACACTGAACTGAAGTCCATGAACAGCATTCGCACATAATTCCCCTTCCTTGTGTCCAGGTGGGCCAGGGCTGTGTGTAGCAGGTGATTGATGGCGTCGTCTGTGGATCTGTTTGGCCGGTATGTGAACTGTAGAGCATCGAGGAAGGCAGGTATGGAGGAAGTGATAGAATTTCTGACTAGTCTTTCAAAATATTTAATCACCACAGAGGTAAGGTGGGGCAGTAGTCATTAAGACAGCTGGGCTTGGCTTTCTTGGGCACAGGAACAATGACAGACTGTTTAAAGCACCTGGGGATGATGTACCATGAGCGAAAATTTGAATATTTCCATGAACATCAAGCTGATTGGCACAGGTTTTCAGGACATGGCCTGTTCTATCATCAGGTCCTGCAGCTTTGCTGGTATTCACGTGTTGAAACATCCACCTCACATCACGCACATCACGGTGCACGTCTCCTCCTCTCTGCCGGGCGGGAAGCTCACCTCTCAGCTGGGAGTCTCAAAGCGTGCATAAAAGTTGTTGAGTTCGTCGGCCAGAGATGAGGAAGAATGAAGTTCCAGTCGAAACATGTAAGGTAAAGAACCATCTCCTAAATTCTATCGTCTGAAAAGACAATACAAAGTACTAATTCAGAGTAGACAAAATGAACTTGCTGGACGTATAGAGATGTGTTACAGTAACTTTTATGGGTCCCTGCACATATTGGAAATAAAAGAAATTAAATTGCAGATAAGACTGCAACAGAAGCCACAAATATCATTCATATAGACGTAGAAGTGGGAAAAAAGGCAACCAGGCGATGGTATTTCAGAGTTCAAAGGAAAGTGGGAGGAATGAGATGTGCAGGAAGCAACACGATAATAATATTGAGATTTATATTGGGAAACTCTGGATTAAACAGCTATTAACCCTAACCATAACCATAACTATTTAAAATATAGAAAGATAGTACAGCTGCATGTGACTACTTGTTATGTGCTGGGGGCACATTTTTTACCCTTTCTTTAGTTTTGCATGTTTTCCCATGTTATGATGCACTGACATATGAGGCCCAAAGGAGGCAGCTGATCCAAAACCTCACAGAGAAATGAGTACAACTTGATTTAATAGACATTCTACGAAACAACTCAAGAAGCGAATGTTATCAAATCATATTTCGATAGCTTGGACAAAGTAATTTGATCGAGGATATGAGTTTTTTTTTTGACAAATAATGTCAACACTGCAACCACTGGGTGGCGGTAACGCCCCAATTCGCTGTTTGCAAACCACCAGTAAGCCTCAACTAAGAAGAAGAAGAAGAAGAAGGCCATTCGGTAGCGAATGCTCCCTCTGTCGGCTGCATCTTCCTCCCAAACCAAAGACCGCCAAAGAGGCTACATTTATCCGGCTTATAATAAGTCTTTAGTCCTTTATTTGTTAATTTTTAAGTGATGTAGAATGGCGTCTGGTTTTGGGAAGATTGTCGTTGGTACTTATGTGGAGATAAAGCGCAGTGATGGTAAGTTTCACCCTGTCTGCTCTTTCCCCGTCGCCCAGTCTAAGTTGTTTGGGGAGCTTTGTTGCTGCGGTGCTGTTGAATGTAGCAACCGTTCCCGGCTGCAGACAGTAACGTTCACGTTAGCGTTAGCTGCACCGAGACGTTAATGTTAGCTGTCAGGGCGGAGAGTTTCAACATGGCCTAAGCCTTTGAATGGGCCCTCACCTTTTGTTAGCAAGCTTCTGGGCGAATTCAAGACATATTTTCCATTAGCTCTTAATTCATATTGATAGATAGCACCGAATGCATTAAATAGAAAATTAACGACGCACATTAACACATTAGCGTTAGTGACACTGAATTGCCCAAATGATGTATTAGAGCAAGGAATAAAAAAATTAAGATTAGCCAGACTAGCTAAATTGCTAACCAAGCTAGCTAACGTCAGTTATTCGCGTTAGCTTGTGACTAGCTAAACGGCTAACGCTAGCTACTGATGCCCGGCTTTATTCCAGCAGTAACACCGGAGTGGAACCTCACCACCACCCATTTAGTTAACGAGTAGTTTGCTCTTTGGTTTGTAGTTTGTGCCCCGTTTATTTCATTTATAGGTTGTTAAATGCTTATTAAGCCAACCAAAGTGACATTTGTTGCCATGGAAACCCTAAATAGTAAAAAAGCAAGTATTAGGATGTTTTAGAAAACGTAAACTTCCCATTGATAACAACATACGAACATTTGTAACTACGCCGGCTTTACAGATGTAGATTATGAATTATGACAGTGTTTTTTTTAAGAAGCTTTATTGGATAAGATCACCCTGTATGTCAATGGATTCTAACAGCACTGTATGCCAAGATAAAGCTAGCAAAGGCTATGGAGTATGAACACTTATGCCAGCTGCTTGTTATAGAAGTACTGCAAAATGTAGCTGGAGTAGTCCAGGAACAAAATGGGATTACAATACAGTTGCTTCAGTTTGCTTTTGAAGGTTAACAGACGAGTAGACAGAGAAAGGGAGAGGCTGCTTGTTGTATGACTCTTCTCTATGTGAATGTCAGCTTTATTCTTCCTGCCCTGTGTGGTTGTTCAGCTTCGCTTCAGGGCCGAGAAGCCAAAGATGACTGAAAAGTTTGTGTCATTCCTGTTGGCCTCTCCAGGACTAGGCTACACCCAGTGATCCTGTTTTGCAATAACCCCTCAAACGACAAATAATCTTTTCAGCAAAGCTATTGCCGAGGGTGTGTTCTAACCATTGTACTGGTTGTTACTGATTATGTCTGTAAGTCCATCATGTCTGAAAAATTTGATTACACTTTCATCAGCGTCTGGAGATCAGGGGTTAGATGAATAAAAGGCACAGCAGGCCCACAGAGGGAAGCCGTTCTGTCTGTCTGTCTGTCAGTTTTTTGCTCGTTGGTGTTGTGTCCAGAGCAGGGATTGCCCTCTCTCTGGGGGTTGGTGGCAGGGCCGGTTCAGATTCAAGCCAGATTCAGGCTATTAGCCACCACCCCATCTGTTGCAGTCAGCTCCCTCGATTCTGCCAGGACTCTCGCTTGCTCCTCCTGCTTTTTTTTTTCTTTTCTTTTTTTCTTTTCCATTTCATAGTCATTTCAGTCGAGGACAAGATCTAATAGAAAATAGCATTGGACTATTTATTAGATGGCCTGCAGTCGCTGTTTAGTTTAACAGCCTTAACACAGTGGCTTGTGTATGCGCTTTTTAAATTGAATAGTGTATTTCTTGTTTGATCCTGAAAGTGCGTTTTCTGTTGTTATCAGGCATTTGATTGCAAATTAAATATTGTTGTGTAGTGTAATAGTGTCTTTATAAGGCAGAAAAGAATAGAGGCATAGGCTACCTATTGGCCTAGTTTTTATCAACACATGCAGCATTTCTCTCAATCTGTGACATGTTGACACAATTTCATCAATGGGTGCCTTTGGTTTTGTGGTGAAACTGATCCTTTGAAGGCTTTGTTTGTTCCAAGGCTTACACAGATTGGAGCACCCCTTTTTAAGCCCCTTCACCGACTGGGAGGTGTCGGCATACCCATTCAGCTGGGTTTTAGTATAAAAGTGGGACACCGTGGAGGATGCATTTAGTAACGGAAAATCAGCATATCAGCTGCTGGAAGACAAGTCAGTGTGTGACTTAGCTCATGCTGCTATCGGAAGACAATGTGTGTACAGTATATGAGATAGGCAGCCTGTATAAATTACTGATCTCTGGAGAAAAAAATAAAATTTCCCTTCATCAGCAAGGTCAGAGCATACATCTACACAATAGTGCCTCTGGACCTTTGCTATAGTGTCTGCCAGAGACCATATGGTGTGCCCTTGAAACCTGTCAGAAGACTCTGTATGAAATGAGTCATGATGAAATTATTAATCAGCTGACTGAAAGCTATGTTGATAACTCCTGAATGATTTGAGTCACTTTTCAATTACAAACAACAAATACCTCCCTCGCATTTCAAAGTATTTCTATATTCTATATTTCTCTCTATCTTTATTTTCTTCTTTATAATGTGAGTTCAGTGGAATAGTTAAATCAATCATTTAAATAAATGATCTACTTCTTCTTTCTCTGAATGTAACGGGGCTAAGTTTTTCTTACTGTGAGAAATGTGGTTTTGGTGATGGTGTGAAGCCAGCTTGTGTGTGCTCAGGTCTCTAGGCCTTTCGCTATAATGGATTAGACAGGCCCCCAAAGTCCATGGTTGTGTATAGTGTTATGCTGTGGCCTTCATTCTCTGTTTCTATAGTTGATGTCATTGGTAACTGTTAATTTCTACCATTAGCAACCTTGCTTAGAAGGCTTTTCATGAGAAATTGCTTTTAATGTTGAATTCTAAATTAATTGGGTGATCAACAACAGTATTTTTTCAGTGTTGGCCTGTCTGGGCCTTCGCACTTTTTGTGAGGGTCATTATGTCAAGACACACTGCTTTGTGTTAACAACAGAGATGAAGTGGTGTCAACATACAATAAAGATGTCACTGTGTGCTGGTGGGTACAACAAACATCTCACTGAGTCAGCAAAGTCAGAAAAAACAGATATAATATTTATTGTGTTTGCTGTTGTAATGGTAAGATAAGATAAGATATGCCTTTATTTATCTCACAGTGGAGAAATTCACATTTTTGGTCTGTGTGATTCTGTCATAAATAACTTCAGAGTCTAAGCTGAGTTCAACCCTGTTTGAGAGGTGATTTGGACAGCACTGGTTGACCCAAACAGATAGACCCTAAAGCAGGTTCAGCATGGATCACTGTCTCTGTGAACTGGGTGTCAGTGTGTCTCCAGAGCAGACAGGACACAGTTGAGAGAATCTATTTGACTCAAATTGACAATGATGATGCTTCTTATTCTTGCAGCAAATTCAAAAGAAACACTACCACCAATTTCTCAAAGAGCAGAACGTAAATTTGCAGACATGACATGTCTTTGGCCACTCTTCCTGCAATCAACTAGATCATACGTTTTTTTAGACTGCCTTATGGTGTATTTCATAACAGTTGTCAGCTGTTATGAAGGAGATGAAAATAATGATTGGTTACTGTTATTAGCTCCAAAAGTCCAGATTGGTACATGCCTAAACTTTATTGTCATATGTCTAATGTCTAATATGTCTAATGTCTTTATCACATGTGGTTTGAAGGAAGTGTTTTTCTGCTCTGCTGTTGTTACTTATGCAGTATGTAGACGAACAAGTCATATCACAATTTACCCACAGGAAGACTGTGGTCTCACACTGAACTGCTGACATTAGCTAAGCAGCCAGCCACATTGATTTTTTTTTTGACTTTTCTTTATTTTTTTTATATGGGTTGTAAATGGCTATTAGCAGGAAGTGATTTGGATTTTACCCTGCTTGACATTCTTTTGTCTCCAGTAATCCTCTTGTGTGCTTCAGTCACTTTTGCAGAATGTTGTGCTTTCACCACTCTTTAAGCACAGGTGTGACACCGAGCATTAAGAGTCTGCTGGTGTCTTGTTACTTTTCAGCATTGTGTTGCTTACACTCGTGTTCATTTTTAGCTGACTTGCCACAGTAAAGACCTTGCAGATGTTGACATAAAAGTTATGAAGCACACAAAGTGTTGCATGCTCAGTGAGGCGGATGACAAAGACAAAAACCAGAATGAACAGAGAAGAAACAGATATTTTCATACAAGGCTTAATGAATGACTGAATGGTGTAATTATGGAAATGTTGTACATCATATGAATAAGAGTTAACAGCCACTAGATTGAACACCTATTGAAGACTTGGGACTGGTACTGTTCATCACTAACGCTAAATGATGAGATATCCTGAGGGGATAAATGTTGTTTGTCTTGTCAGTAGATTGGTAGAGACTTGGAGAATTAATGCCAAAGTGCATTGATGCTATTTTGGTGCATTGTCATGTACCAACACCTTTAATATGCCCCCCTGTCTGTTAGTTCTAATGGTTGTGAATAGCAATGAGGTGAATTTAACTTTTTCAAAATCTTTTTAAACTAAGTTAGGTCTGTTTAAATTGCCACAGTGTTTCATTCTGGTTAGTAAAGAGCTTATTGGCATCGAAGTGTGGCATAGTTATTTGCTTTACCTTATTTTCAATTACACCAGTTTTATCCCTGTTGATTTGAGCTCTGGAGCTGAGCACAGCCTTAACTACAAACACAATTATGAGGACCACTGTCATTTTTTAATAGAATGATGGAGGGAGGGTAGAGACAGGTGGTGAGGTTCACATCATCATCATCATCATCGTCGTAGTTATCAGATTGTTTTTTCTTTACAGTATGTACAGCTGTGTTAATTGTGTTATGTGGCAGTTTGGAGTAAAATGTACAATTTACACATTCAAGAAAACACATATGTTATACATATAACTACTTAGTCTAATCATAGTTGTACAACCAAAGGAAAGCGTCAGATACTACTGTGTTAATGCACTTCAGTTTTAATGAATTAAATCTATTCCAACTTCAGTTGATTGACTAAGTAATAAAAACGTATTCCTTTTTAAACATATGTCTACCTTCTGAAGGCGCCTGATCTTCTGAGTGCACAAAATGTTTTTCCTGTCTCTCCCGGTTGAACCATAATAGATCTGCTTTTCCTGCCTTTGACATTGTAAAACCATTGTATGTTAAATCAATCTAATGCTCAGCAGTTGAGAACACTGAAAGCATCTTTGCCTGCTAGCTCCGTGTGTGTCTCTGAATAATGGATACTGGAACACGGTGTTTCCCTGGATTGTGATGGGAATTTACAGCAAGCACTCAAATCCACACAGGCAAAGATGGGAGGGCTGAGCAGGCTTTTTTACAGCTGTTATTATTACACTGCAGGCAGAGGGGCGGAGAGAGGCACACAGGCTCGCAGCAGCTGCACTCGTCTCTATTATCTGGGATTCACTCTAACGGGTCATTATCAAATCTCATGGTCAGAACTTAACATTAGCTTCAGTGTATTGCCTCTCACATGACACTGTGTGGCCAATTATTAAAATACAAATTAACGAAACAAAAATAACTTTCTGCTGGTCATTATTGAGCGCAAGCAGGATGTGGTTTAGTAATGTATCATTTGACATCATTGTGTACCAAACTGTTATGGTCTTTTTAACTGTGATAGCTACGACTGGATTATGTGGTTAATAATGATGACAACACAGTTTTCAGTTTTTAGTTATAGCTTGAAAAAAAATGACTGTGTAGGACCATATAATCATACGGTGATTCAACTTAAAGTTAGTCATGATAATTCTGACTAACGGCCAAACTAATTGGAAGAATTTTGTTGTCCACAAACAAACTGTGGATAAGCGGCACAGGTAGTCTAAAAAGTAAGAGGATAATGCTACATAGACTTATAATTGAAAATTGAAATATGTATGCATAAGGTTGTCATGATAAAACTAATAGTTCTTACTGTGTAAACAAAGACACTGAACCCTCTTTTTTCCACCTCACTGCATCTTCAAATACAACAGTTCTATTTTAACAGGACTACTTAGAGATCTGATCAGGGTAGCAGGTGGTAATTAGGCCTTTTGTAATTCACCCCACTAAATACGTTACCTCGCTAATGTGCCAGGCAGAGTGTTGTGTGTGTCAAATCGATTTTATGTGTACCTGTGTGTCTCTCTCTGTGTTAAAGATAATATCCTTTTATCATTGCTAAATTATGAAGTCATGAATAGCGCATGCAAGACTGTTATTACTATATTTATATACAATAAAAATAGAGATACCGCCATCGCCATTGTTACCAAACTAGGGATCTAAAAAGAGTTTGGGTCCCACTAAACACTGCCTTCAGTCCTCAGCGTTATTCTGCCAACCTGACATTTGATTTTGTCTATGATGCTTTTACAGGACGTATACATCAGGCAATGGTGACCTCACTGAATGAGGACAACGAGAGCGTCACAGTGGAGTGGATAGAAAACGGAGACACAAAAGGGAAGGAGGTAAAGCACCATTTACTACCATTTATTACTCCTCAAAGCACCAACAGCAGCAGCAGCAGCATGTGCTTTTATTTTCCACAGCAATGAATAATGCATCCAAAGGCATTTGGGAACTGCTGTGATTACGCAAGTAGTCTGCATGTCTTACAGTCCCACCAGATACCACCTTCTGTACACTGATGTGCATGAGCTTACACAGTCTGTAATTCTGATGGTGTGTCTCCACACTGCAATTTTAATAGTATGTCTAAGGACTGGGAAATAAAATAATCTAGATAATAAATACAAAACGTATAACCTAAATAAATATGATACATCCATCCATCCATTATCTGGGAGCTGGAGCTGGAGCTGGAGCCTATCCCAGCTGACTATCACAGGGCTACACTTAGAGACAGACAACCAAGCACACTCACATTCACACCTCCGGACAATTTAGAATCACCAGTTAACCTCAACGTATTTTTGGACTGAGTCAGAGGAAGCCAGAGAACCCGGGGAGAACCCACGCTGCAGGGGGGAGAACATGCAAATTCCATTCAGAAAGATCCCGGGTGTACTCACCGGAACGCAAACCAGCAACCCTCTTGGTGCGAGGCAACGGTGCTAACCACCGAGCCACCTTGCAGCCCTATGATACATTTATATTGTTAATATATAAATTTATAATGAATGTATCTGTTCTTCATTTGGGTCAGCCCTCATCAGCAGAGTCATCCAATTAGGCTATAGCAGTTATACAGCTGACACATGTGGGGCCAAAAAAAGGAGAAAACACACGTTGTTGTTTTTAGAAAGTACAAATTTGTGAATTCAAGAAGATTTAAACACCCACTCAAGGTGTAGAAACTGTAGCAAAGTGAAGTCACATCAGTGAGAAACAAATGGGCTGGATTTCTAAAGTTAGATAAATGTGCAGCTCTAAATAAATAAATGTCAGTTGCAGAGATGGTCAAATTTTTGATTCAGAAATAAACTACTGAACCATAACAGACCTTTATTTGATTTATTCAGGAGTCGAACCTAACTTCAAAAATACCCAGTGAATCTCCACACGCACATGTGTGTGTATCTGTGAGGTCTAACAATCATGTTGAATGCTTTCTCTGCTACATGAGTGGTTGAATGTAAAATGAGATATTTGTTGGTGTCAATCAATATGGAAGAATAGCTTGATAAAACATCCGGCCATATCGCTCAGTCTATGTGTAATTCAGTATCCAGCAATGTAGTGTAATTGTTTTTGCATGTATCTGTTACACAGTATATAGAAAGGTCACTAATATATCATCCTACGCCTAAGTTGTAAAGTCAGCAATTCACTGTAAGGTATTCTAGTAATTTGGATTGTGAAATTGGCATCTAATTAGATCTGAGCATTCTATGATCAGTAAAAATCTGTTTGACTACTCTGTTTCTTTCTTTTTTCCTCTAATTTCATATATGTGGTTAGCAGGAGAAAGAAGCGGTATATTGTTACCACAGTAATCCGTGTCAGTGATGTTACTTTGTTGCTGGCCAACTATCAGTGACTGATGGTGAGATTGAAATATTTCTGACACATACTATTTATTAAATTTACAAGACAACTTTTAGCCTCGTAAATTATGGATGCAAAAATCACATAACCGCACTGTAATGTTTTACTTTTAACTCTTGTAGCTGGTAAACATTTGTAGTTGCTTTAAGTATGTGTTTAAAGAAGTGTCTGACTTCTGCAAAATAATCGTCTATTCATATGATGTGTATGTTCCAGGGAAGAGCCTGTCTCGTGCCTGGCTAAATATAGTTTTTGTTTTGTTTTTTTTTTTTGCTTACTGACTAACATGCACACTCATGAGCTACTGCTGAAGTCAGATTCAAGTCTATCTCATATCCATCAAATCTCAAGTCCCCACTTTTATTAAAGTCTGTCTCTCAGCTAGTTTGATCAGGGAGCCTTTGTCAAATTTACAAACTGATGCTGAGCTGTTCTATGAACTTTAGAAATGGCAGGCAGTCACTAGAAAGAATAGTTAAACATATTTTGATTTATTTTTTCAGGATTTAGCCTGAAGGTCTTGGCTACTGAGACTATTATTATAAGCAAGGATCTTTCTGCGTAGAGTTTACATGTTCTCTCCGTGCAGCGTGGGCTCTCTCCGGGTTCTCCGGCTTCCTCCCACAGTCCAAAACCATGTTGAGGTTAATCGGTGATTCTAAATTGTCCGTAGGTGTGAATGTGAGTGTGCTCGGTTGTCTGTCTCTAAGTGTAGCCCCGTGATAGACTGGTGACCTGTCCAGGGTGTCCCCTGCCTTCACCCTAAGTCAGCTGGGATAGACTCCAGCCCCCCCTCGACCCTTGTGAGGATTAAGCGGTGTATAGATAATGGATGGATGGACAAATAAATAGTGTTATAAATACACTGCATTGTTCCACTGTCTAATACCAAACATTGGTTAATTAGCATACAAGTAATACGCTGTCTTAACACTCCTTTGTTTCTGGACAGATTGACTTGGAGAGTATATTTGCACTTAATCCAGATGTGGCACCAGATGAGGAGATCGCCCCGAGTCCGGAGACTCCACCCCCTCCCACGCCCGTATGTGTGAAGGGCAGTAAAATTGCAAAGGTGAGTGCTTCTGTGCTACTTTATCAGCAACTGTATGAAATCTGAGACACTTTGTGTTTCCTCCCTCTCTTTACCATCCCTTGTTCACATTATAGCCAGAATGAATATAAAGTCTTGCTCAGGTAGTTACTGTGCAGCTCAGTTGGCTGGACCTTAATTTAGATGCAGGATCCCTCTAGGTAACCAGCTAATTGGTCCTTGTGCTAACACTGTCTGCAGTGCACAATAGATTAGTGCTGTGATTGTATTGGTAAATATAGTAGTTGTGATGACCTGTGGGTTTCCTAGCAGAGGAAATTGCTGAGATCATTTAACATGTTGCTGAAAATTTATTATTTTGAACTAAAGCTCGGCTGTAGAATAGTGTTGCAAAGTTATTGAATGCCTCTACCTGACACTCCAGTTTGAAACTAGTTTTATATTGTAAGAATATAATAATTGTGATAATTTGTATGATATCTAATTTTATTGCAGATCCATAACCTTAGGTCAAACTCTACTTACATTTCTTTTTGAACTCACTTAAAAGTATGTGTGCTGGGACTGTGATCTCAGGCATTAGTACTAAAAGAAGTGGACTCTTTAATCAGCGCTAATCTGACTCTTGGGCTTTGTCTATTTCTGTATATGCTGAGCAGTCATGAGAAGCAAAGTTGTGAACTGAGTGGAACTGACACATGTTTCCTTTCTTGGGGGCACCCATGAAATGTAAAAGCACAAGTAAGAATCACACAACTCAATATCTAACCGTAGCTTTTTCTTGCAGAACCGACGGACGATAGCACCTGTTAAGAATGACACTCCGTCCAGGGATAATAGAGGTGTGTGTCTGTTGAATTGCTAAAAATATTTGCTTTCTCTCAATTTGGTGTCAAAATATTAACTGTTGTGATATTTATGGTGGATGAAGAAAAGCAATAGTCATGGCATACAAGACACATCATTGACCAATATTATGGGATTATTCTGGCTTACTAGAAGTACTCTTTCATAATATTCCACACGTTTTAAACCTGTTATGTCACAAGCTTAAATTATTAGGTGACCTAAGATGTATAAGGAAAACAGAGGAGAAGGATTACAGTGATGTGAATACAAAGACAGACAATTCTTGATCTTGAGTTGCTAATTTTGGATAAATATATCAGTATCACTTGGCAGTGACTTCTAGATAAAGAGATTGGGTTTTTGTGTTTTCAGCAATTCCCACCCGGGCCAGACCTCCACAACCTCAACAGCCAGAACCTGCTCCGCCTCCTCCAGCCCAGCAGCCTGCACAGCCCACTCAAGCCCAGACACAGCAGCAACTACAGAATGGTAACATGATCGAAACAATCATGTTTTTCTAATTTAGCCTAGCTAGGATCTTGTGATCTTTGTTAGGAAAATTCTATTTTCAGACCATCAGTTATTAGGATTTGGTTGAAAGTCTCTAGCCCAAACCCCTATGCAAATGTAATATCCTTATAAGATTTATTTTCTTTTTACAAAAATATTGTCCAGTGATTAGTTGAGAATGGCTTCTCTTTCTTTTAACATTAAAGGTATTTTAATCAGTTAACTGTAGAAACAAATCAATCAGGATTGTTTAATATGTCATGTTTTTGTCGATCACATGTTTATCACAGAATCCTCACATCAGCCGATACCCAGAAAGGAGTTTGGACAGCTTTGTATGTATCATCTGCATGTTACTCCTGTCCTCAGTGCTTTATGGTGATTCTAATAGAGTTCCCAATAGAATCTGAGAGTCCTCTAGTCTGACAAGAAGATTGAACAGTCAAATGTCTGCCAGATACTATTCAGAACTGTGGTGTGGAAATGAAGCAGCACAAACACAATCCATCCAGCAGACAGGCTTTCTGGGTATTAGAGAGGGAGTTAAAAAAAAAAAAAAAGAAAAAGCGTTTGTGCTGCTGTTAGGCTGCACTGCCTTTTCCCTTTCTGATTTCTGCTGAGTCACACACAAGTACACGCATGGAAAAGCCTGCGATGCTATGTGCTACTCCTCTGGGCTCAGACGGCAACAATTACCTTTTTCATGACTCTCTATTCCTTCAAAGTGCTCACTGTCATTTAATGAGCCAAGAGGAGAAGGACAGAAATGCCTTGTTCCCCCTCCTGACCCCTCAGCTCCCCCATCGACTGCCAATGAGCCTGAATAACCCCCCCAAGTCGTGACAGTGGTGCATTTCTCTTATACCTCCTTCCCCTGGTGCTGACGCAGCTCGTCTTCTCCTCCCAGATTAGAGCAGATTATTAATCCCTCTGCTCTGATAGTCTGGGTTCTCAGGGAGTGGAGCCAACAGGAGGCCAGGACTGTATTACAGGGCTTTGCAGTGGGAAGCTGGGCCTGCAGCAGCGAGCCAGGGCAAATCAGATAACACTGGGTTTGATGCAAGGAAATCAGAAGTGGCTTTTACTTACATTTGCTAACTTGTGTGCTCTTATTGTGGGTACTAATCTACACTACACTAATCTGTGGGTGTGCTGTGCTGGTAGCTTCGAAATAACATTCTGGTTGATTGCTGGTTTATTAAGATAATCATGGAAACTTCCTCTAATTTTCAATCGGACTGGAGTAATTGCAGAAATAAAGACACATATAATCCTACATTGAAATGAGTCTCCGCGGCCCCTGGTCCAGTTGTGTTTGAGAAAATGGATAGAAGGGATAAATAGGAAGAGCAGGTTTTGAACACACTGTAAAGGCCTTTTGTTGGTTATGCAGTGAAAGCAGCTAGTGTTATGCTGGAGACACTGTGTGCCAGACACTGCATCCTGGTCTGTGGTCGCATTATTACTGTTCTGCTTTGTTGGAAATAGCCCAAGGTTTCCCATCTGTTTAAAGGAAGACCAAGAGAGAGAAAAGCTGAAGAGACAGAGGAAGTTGGAGAAACAGATTGGAAAAGAGATGAGAGAAGAAGAGACCTTTTTGCAAAGAAAGGCTCTTGGTATATGGTGTAAGACACAGACGAGTCACTGTTTCTCTTCTTGTAATGGCAGCAAGGAGGAAGTCCAACTGTGTGAAGGAGGTGGAGAAACTGCAGGAGAAAAGAGAAAGACGCCGGCTTCAGCAACAGGAGCTCAGGGAGAAGAGAGCTCAGGTACGTCAATATATGCTATTTCATTTTGTAGTTAACAAGATATAATCATTGAATATTGATAAACTACTTTTATTGTACTTACTTAAAACATACTTGTGCTTGTCTTTCCTTGTACTTCTTCAGGAGGTGGATACCACCATCCCTAACTATGAGATCATGTACATGATCCGAGATTTCCGAGCCAGTCTAGACTACCGACCTCTGACCACAGCAGACCTGGTGAGTAGAGGCTCAAAGTTCTTCCTCTTCTTCTCCACTTTACCTGATTGTTGGGTGCTGGCCCGCAGCAGCAATATAATAAAATGTCTTTCTTGTTGAACTGTCCAGATTGAAGAGCACAGAATATGTGTTTGTGTGAGGAAACGTCCACTTAACAAAAAAGGTAAGATCTTTTTTTATCAACGCTGGTCTTATGACTGATTATTATGTGTTCAATTCTAATTTACACCTTAAGTATAAATGCAATTCAAAGTCTTGTCTGTGTTCCAGAGTTGACCATGAAGGACTTGGATGTGATCACCATTCCCAGTAAGGATGTGGTGATGGTTCATGAACCTAAACAGAAAGTGGATCTGACCCGCTACCTGGAGAACCAGACCTTCCGCTTCGACTATGCCTTCGATGACAGCACTACCAACGAGATGGTTTACAGGTTTGTGACAGCTAGTTTAACAACAAACTGAGCCGTTAGGTCAATATGATGTACGTGCTTGCTTCTCAGTTCTAGTTTCATTTCTGCTTTATTCAGTTTCATTCATATAGCAGCAGATCATCGCGTAGGTCCTCTTAGTGCACTTTGCATAGTATGGTCACAATATAACAGCATTCTAGAGAGAAACCTAACACTGGGGCTACTGTACACGATCAAGCACTTGACACTTGTTTATCCTAAAGTGTATTTGAGCACTGTCAAGTTGGTTGCTATTATGTTAACAACAATACCACTATTAGTCAGCCGTATATTATTGCATGTGTCGTAATACCAGTAATAATGATGAGCACTGAGAAGATCACACCTGACTGACTAAACAATGTGATAACGTAGTGCTTTGTTTTACACAACTGAATTGGTGACTAACATGTTTTTCTTTCTGTGCATAACTGTAATTATGTCTTGCTTTTGCAGATAGTGAATGAATGTGTGTTCTGTCTTTTCCTGCAGGTTCACTGCCAGACCTCTAGTGGAGACTATTTTTGAGCGGGGCATGGCCACCTGCTTTGCGTACGGACAGACAGGCAGTGGAAAAACACATGTGAGTTACATGCAATGACTTCTTAAATTAAAAACCACCTCTTGCAAAAGCTGAAACCTGATTGCATTCATTGTGAGTTTTTGCCTCATTTCAACACTGCTGAATGCAACTAAAATGCGTCTTCACCTGTGTTGTATTTTAGACTATGGGTGGAGATTTCTCTGGAAAAAACCAAGACTGCTCTAAAGGAATTTATGCATTAGCTGGTAAGCAAATTTGCTGTAATTTCTGACCTAAGTGAATGCATCCTGTTGCCTAAAGGAGTTCAGATTCGATTTGTGTGGGTATAAGATTTTGCTTTAATATGGTTGAAGTTGTGAACCTCTTTTCTGTTTTTGTGCAGCTCGGGATGTATTTCTCATGTTGAAGAAACCCAACTACAAGAAGTTAGATCTACAAGTGTATGCAACCTTCTTTGAAATCTACAGTGGAAAGGCAAGTGATATGTAATAATTTCATATGATTGACATGATCATATGTGATTAACATTAACCGCTGCTGACTGTACTGTGTATGTACTGACAGGTGTTTGACCTGCTGAATCGTAAAGCTAAGCTGAGGGTGCTGGAGGATGGGAAGCAGCAAGTGCAGGTTGTTGGGCTTCAGGAGAAGGAGGTCAAATGCACAGAAGACGTTCTGAAACTCATTGAAGTGGGCAACAGCTGCAGGTAAGACAACAGGAAGTTTAATTTTGTATTTGTAGTACATGTTTTTTTATAAACATATTGCAACTTATTTTTGTCCTTCATGAAATAATTTAGTCACTCACAGGTACAAATGTCATTTTTCTTGATTCACCCTTGTTTGCCTGTTGTTCATTTTTACATCTTCTTCCTCTCACTCCTAGAACTTCAGGACAGACGTCGGCCAACGCTCACTCATCCCGCAGCCATGCCGTGTTCCAGATCATTCTTCGGCGGAAGGGCAAGATGCATGGGAAGTTCTCCCTCATCGACCTCGCGGGAAACGAGAGGGGCGCTGACACGTCGAGTGCCGACCGCCAGACTCGTCTGGAAGGAGCTGAGATCAACAAAAGCCTGTTGGCCCTGAAGGTCTGTGGGCAGCCAAGTAAAGCAAAAGAGATGGCAGCAGCTCCCAGAGTTTTCTGCCACATGTTTGTTCGTTCGTGGAAAATCAAAATACACAATAAATACACATTTTAGTTTTTATTAATTGTATCACTTGTCTTTCTCTTTCTTCTTATTTCAGGAGTGTATCAGAGCTCTTGGTCGTAACAAGCCCCACACTCCATTCAGAGCCAGCAAGCTCACCCAGGTCCTGAGAGACTCCTTCATCGGGGAAAATTCACGCACATGCATGGTCAGTTCTTTGTCTTGCTGAATAACCTGTGTGCACATTGTCGTACATCTTCATAGATATTAGTCTGAATAGTTTTCTCTTTCTCCAAACAGATTGCAACAATCTCTCCTGGTATGACGTCCTGTGAGAACACGCTCAACACACTACGCTATGCCAACAGGTAGGATTATGTTGCTGGACTGATTTGGACAGTGCCTTGTTGCTACAGGAACCTAAGGAAATGATTCCCTGTTGTGAAATTATAGCTCTTGTAATTCCTCTGTAATCCCTAGTGGCTGTTGTATAGATGTAGATTAGCTCTACCAATGGTGCTATTGTAAATTTCTCTGCTTACTCTCAGTAGTTCTTTCTGACTCTTGTATACCTTCTCACTCCTCTTTTTTTCCTGCTTTTTTTTCCCCCCCTTCTTGTCTCCCACCCTCTGCTCCTCTGTGCGCTGGTGTGGCTGGTGCCGCTGTGTAGAGTGAAGGAGTTTGGGATTAGTCCGTCAGACATCCCCTTCTCCCAGGGCGGTCAGGGGAGTCGCCCTGATCACTCGCCCACCAATACCTTTGAGTACGATGACTTTGCTGCTACCTCTCCCAGCAGGTCAAGCACTCCCCAAAGCACAGCACGCACACACACACAAACACACACAAATACACCCACAGTGCATGAGCTCCCTTCACGTTGTTAACATTTTAATACACAACCATGAGCTCACTTCGGCAGCTTCGATTCACTTCATCAGCTTCACCCACCGGGGAAGACTTCATCTGTCTCTTCCTTCCTATTTTTTCATCTGCATGACGTGACACTTCTCATGCTCTTCATCCCTGCTTTGACTTGTGCTTTCACTTTTATATTTGGCTGAGCTGTAGAGAAAACCTGAAGAACAATACATCTGTCTGTCCATGTGGGCGTGTCTTTTATTTGTTCTGTGTGATACCATCAGTGTTGATGTCGGGGACACCTGTGAAAGCTGAGAGCGATAAGTTAGAACAAAAACACGGTGGTTCAAGACTTGACTTTAGCTGTCTGGTAAACACATCCAGGATGAGCTCTTTGTTTGAGCCAGCTCTCAGCAGGTAATCCCTCTCAAAGTCCTAGTCCTAATTAATTAGCACTGTCCCTGCACGATATGTACAGTGCAGTAATCCCTCATCAGCAGCTCTGTGACGCCTTGTTAAACACAAGCTCTGACCATCCTGACCCCAGCGAGCACGATAACTGCCATCTACAGATTGATTACAGCCATCGCCCTCCCCCCACCCCATGCATGATGTCACTGCTGTCACAATGCTACCATGCTGTGCAAACTGTAAACTCCATACCCCGATCAAAGAGCCGCCATTTTCAGAGTGGGTCTGAGCTAAGAATGAAACGATCCCGACCAATTTAGTGTCTCTTCTGTCTGCAGGGTGAAGGAGCTAACAGTGGACCCCAACCAAGTGATGGAGGGGGGGCGACCCAACATCCACGCTGTCAACCAGCTGGATCTGCTGGACGAGGAGTGGCTGAGTATCTCACCTCAGAGAGACGACCTCAAACTGCTCTGTGAGCAGAATGTAAGTCTAGGAGGGAGGACTATGACTATACAATAACGTATATTTAGCATTATATCACAATTGTAATGGATTGCATGTTGTAGATATTTTGTGCAAAAAGAAACTGTACAGTTGAATCCAGACGTTTACATACTCTGTATAAAAAGACACATAACCTAATAAAAATGCTGACATTTAGCAAATATAAATAATTTTGGTAATCCTAGCTGACCTAAAACAGGAAAAGGTTAGTCTGATTTAATGTCAGACATGGAGGGAAAAAAAAAAGCTTTTATGTCTTTTTATACAGTGTAGGTAAGTTCTGGTTTCAACTGGATACACAGAAATGTCTGTTTTTGGCCCAGTAAATGAAGCACCTGTCACCAGTGTGGTGTCAGACAAGCTGTGCAAACATGCCATGAAAACACAAAACAACCCCTTTATTTCCCAGAACTGTCATGTATGGAGCATTTCATAGCGTATATTACAGAAACAGCATTTAATCCTTCAAATATATTTGGCAGGTTTCAGGGGGCCTGAGAAGTTTTGTTGCTTGTGAGAGTAACATTTGAAAGAATCTGCAGTATTTATCTGAACTGTATTATCCACTAGTAACCAGACTGCTGCAGTCATGTCTGTCGTGTGTTCAGTCTTCATGCTGTGTTACTTGCTGACACTGTATGTTTTTCATAGGAGGAGGAAGTGTCTCCCCAACTCTTCACCTTCCACGAGGCAGTGTCTCAGTTAGTGGAGATGGAGGAGCAGGTCCTAGAGGACCACCGAGCTGTTTTCCAGGTCAGAAGGAAACACACAACTCTTAAACACTTCCGCTCAGCTTGTCCTTCTTTGTGTTCATGAAAATAGATGAAAGCCCACTCCTGACAGTTTAAAGGCTGTCAAAGAAGGATATGAAGTAAATGTACTAAACGTTTTGTGTTTCTTCTCTGAGCAGGAGTCTATTCGGTGGCTGGAAGATGAAAAAGTGCTGCTGGAGATGACAGAAGAGGTGGACTATGACGTGGAGTCATACGCCACACAGCTGGAGCAGATCCTAGACCAGAAGATAGAAATCCTCACTGAACTCCGAGGTATGACTAAAACACACACACACACGTTGCAGACACGGCATCATGCTCTCATATTTTGGTGGATAATTGATCTGTCTGATTGTAAACTTGTGATTTGTTTTTTTTTTCTTTCCCCCTCTCTTCAACAGATAAAGTGAAGTCATTCCGTTCTGCACTCCAGGAGGAGGAGCAGGCCAGTAAGCAGATCAATCCCAAGAGGCCACGTGCTCTTTAGAGACTGAAGAGGTTTAAGTGGCACATTACAGAAACGTAACCACTAGATGTTTGGCACAACTCGAGCTGTCACGAGCAGCTGTGAAAACACAAATAAAAGGACTGTTTAAGGTAACAATAGACTCAAGGAATTGCATTTGTTATGATCCCTCTCCTAACAAAACTGGCTCTACACTCACTACGGTCTTTTTAGAAAACTTAGGAAGGAAAATAGTTTTGTTTCCTTCCGTTTTGGTTGATTTTTTTTTCATTGAGAATGTTTAGTTTCCTCTCCCTGTTATTAAATTATTTTTTTTATACTTGTTTTTACTTCCTTCGGACAGAATATCTTTGACCTGGTTTAAGAAGAGATCTTCATTGAAAAGTTTACTACGAATAACCAGTATTTGATTTCTGGTTTCTCTGGCTGACATTTCTGCATGTGCACTCTGTGATAGCTTATGTACACCACTGTTTCATGCTTCGGGGTCCTCAGTTTGCGTTGTAAAGTCATATTTCATTGTAAATGATCTCTTCTCTCTTTTCCTTTTACCAGTTTGGGAGAAGCCTTGAACCACATTGTGCTTCTTCCTCTGTGTTTCTTTCCTTGTGTCCCTGACAGATTTTTACATGTAGTTTGCTTCAGTTCGTGCCATGTCATTCTATGTGGCAACTGACTTAAAAACTCTTACCTAATGTAAAACATGTTTTCCACCCATTTAACACTTTGTTATAAAAATGAAACTAGAAAACTATTAATAAATGTATAGTGAAGACCACTGACCTACCATTGGTTATGTTGCTCAGTGTTTGCACCGGATGTTATGCTGGATGAAGAAATAAAAATTCATGTTTCATTTGAATGACTTTTGTGATAAATAAATGGACTGAATAACTCCCATAATCATAAAAGCAACTTTGAGCAGAAATGAACCTGAACAGTGATCTGCTGAGTACAACATCAGATTTCATCCTACTATATTGTCACAGCATTCGATGTGTGCATTAAACAATTTGTTTTACACATTTAATGGTAATTTCAAGTACAGAAAACTGTGATGCAAACACATGTATAGTGAGAGAATAGAGAAATACCTGAAGTCAAACATAAATGTGCATTATAAGGACTGAATTCTATTTAACATATTCAAAACAATAATAGACAAATGTTAACAAGAGAATTAAGTGTATTTTTGTAATTACAAATGGTAACTGAATTGTTGGGGAGTAGGTAGCTGCATATAGTGGTAGTTCAATGATGTCCTCAGTGTTCAACCCTGTCATCTCTTACGTCAAAATCAGGCTGCACGAGTGAATTATGAATCAAAAGCTGTCATAGTGACACTGTGGAAACACAGCCGTCACTAAATTACTGTTTGCCCTGAAGAAGCTCCTCACATATTGCACAAAACCAAACAGTACATGCACAATCCTGCAACCATAGCTAATGGATTTTGTACACAATGCATCGAGTACATCTTTTCTTTTAACTTCATCTTTGAAAAAGTCCCCCTAATTGTGGCTTTTGGTTTGGTTTGAGCCATGACCTGTGACTACACCTGTGACCTGCATCCTGTTGTGAAATGAGTGCACCCTGATGAAGAAAAACCCCCACGATCATTTTGAAAACCACAGCATAGTTGATGATCTTGTAAAAACAGCACGATGACTAAGATAACCAGTGTTGTGGTGATGTGAGAGTGACTGACACATCCTGACAGTTGTGTAGATTTTCTTTTACTGACTCACTGAATTGAAAACAATTCCTGGCAGAAACAGAATATTCTCTCGACAGAAACACACTTTAGGAATTGTTGACTCATTAAGTGCATAGAATTTCACAACCACTGCACCTGTTAAACCAGTGGACTTCTGCAGAAAGAGTTTTTTCATTTGGATATCTTTTACAATTCTTTTCTATTTTCTATTTATTGTTTAACTATACTGTTAAATTATTATTATTATTTCATGATCTAGTATTCAGTTTTTTAAGGCTCAGAACAAAGGCTGAAAATGAGCACAGTCTAATCACTTTGGTATGCAGCGTTTATATATTCAGTGAATACACTATCTTGTGTATTTATCTCACATTGTGAAATAAACTGGTATTTATAAATGCAGTGCAGTTGCAGGGTGAGGTCAAAGACTTTTTTAAGTATAAAGAGGTTTTAATATGCTTTAAACGTTTTTCTTTTTAGCTAAACTAATTTTCAAGCCATGAAATGTGGCTCTCAAACATTTAATATCACAGGAAGGGACAGTAACTAAACACTTTTTTTGTGAAGCTATCTCATTTTAAATAGAGTGATCAGAACAATTATCAGAGAAACATAACAAATCCAAAGTTTCCTCTGGAGCCCCTTTGAGCAAGCAACTTGGCGACAGTGGGGAGGAAAGAAGAAACCTCCAGCAGAGCCAGGCTCAGGGAGGGCGACCGTCTGCCTGGACCGGTCAGGGTGACGAGGAGCAGAGGGCAGACAGGAATCAGAGCTCCTCTGTAATCGGCTTCTGCTGAATAGAAACACACAAAGAACACAAAGGTTAACAGGACAAATAGACACAGAAACTGTGCAGTTTAGTGTTTAAAGTCACTTTTGCAATTTGAGTATTCACTCAGGGTATCAGGATATCACAGAGTTACACCTTTATTTGTGTTAGTTGAGCTGTCAGACATGTCATGTGCTGATCCTGGATCTGTTTACATCATTTCTTCTCTCATCCTAGACTGTCGCTCATTTCCTTCCTCTTTTTTAGATTTTTTTTTTTTACAGTCTCTGTTCCTTATTCAAATTGCTTGTGGTTTAACCCTCTGGGGATGCTTTAATTTACTACCCTTTGAGGATATTAGAGGACAAAAATGTCCCCGATATCCCCAGAGGGTTAAGAGGCAGCTGTGAAGCAACAACACAGACACATTTTTGATTGATTCTCACATACATAAATACATTTTCACAGCTGTATGCTACATACTAAGTACTTGTGTAAGTGTGCAGTATCTGCAGGGTATTTCTTACGAAAAGACATTTAAATTACCAGTGTGTTCTAATCCTATAAAGTTGTTCCCTTTTCTCCTCGTCTCTGTTGGACTCGGTCCTTCGTACTCTGGTGCTGTCTCATCTCTTTTCCTCCTTTTGGGTCCTGGAGTCATTCAACGTCAGTGCTGAAAGAAAACTAGTAGAGGGAAATAGTTGCCCCTACCAGCCATGATGCACTGAGCCAGTAAACCATTATTCTGTCCAACTTAACACAAAATATGTGTTTTCTTTCACTAATCATAGTTGGCTGGTTGTCCAAAGTGCAATGGGTATTATCCATGTATATGCTACATGTTATTTATCAAATACAAACTTTCATTTTTGGTGGACTTGAGAGCAGAACATAACTAAAGTGATTTGTTTGTTTTAAAATGTTTTTTTTAAATTGTTTTTTATTTTTTATTTTTTAAGGGATCACTCACTGACTATACCCAGAAACCATCTCTTACAAAGTCTGCCTCTCACTAGCATTATATCTGAGACTGATACACATTATTACTGTTACCCTGAACACACCCCAAAGCTGTGATCTAACACAACGTCAGTGCATCAGTGAATTCTGGGAGTTCTTTAAGCTTCAGTAGCAAACATCACTTCACAAACAGGATCAGCTCTGAACTGAAAAGGACCCAAAACTCCAACGTTTTTTCAACCGGCTAAATTCCAGACCTCTGAACTGCTTTGTTTACACCTGCACGTTCTGACGTCATGACGTTTCCTCAAAACAGTCCTACTGTCTCCATGGTTACCAAATATGTTTACTTTTTTTTTATTTTTTTTTTTTAGCATTATTTAAAAAAATGGCCTTATAGCATTTTATGAATATAGCCCTGCCACCATCTTGTTTCCAAAACCATCTCCATGGTTACCATAATTGTATATGTTTAGCATTTTATGAAAAATGGTCCTGTCACCATCTTGTTTCTAAGATTTTCGTCACGGATAACAAAAACCTGTAGCATTGAAGAAAGTGTATTAAAAACGGTTCTGCCTCCATCTTGTTTCCAAAACTTTTAAGGCCAATTTCAACACAAGTGACGCCCTAAAACCAAAATCCTAGTTTTTTTTTTTTTTTTTTTAAAGTCACTTAACTACTGTTAACACATTCCTCACTCTTTCCATACTTTCCATACAGTAAAAATCAGACTTAATCATTTTACATCACCCAAACTGTGTTCCTCTCCAGCTCCGGCAGGTCGGTTCTCTTCTTCTTTCAGTAATCCACAGAGGTTCTTCTTCAGCAGGATTAGTTTCCAGATGCTTCCCAGCGTTTAAATCTCCGAAGAGTTTAGCTTTTCCAGCGATTAGGTCGTTGTCCAAAAGTCCAAGTGCGAAAGAAAAAACGACCGAATGAAGCTGTTTCTGTTGCCATGGCTTCAAAAGACGCACGCACGCGCCGGTACGTGTCGTTGCTATGTAGCGGAATAAATAATCGATATTGTCGATTTGTTTGAGTCTGTTGTTTTCTTTCAACAGCTCTGTCAGAAATGTAAGGAGACCCAAAATGGCAGCATGTACACTTTTATTTTTCTTGTAAAATCAGCCTTTCATGAAGGATAACAGAAGAAACGAGATAATAAAAAAAAGTAAATTATTAAACTTAAATCATCTTTCAGTTTCACAATTAATCCCCTCCTCCCAGATATTTAACTGGTACACACAAATGTGTATAAATCGGCAAGGTGATGTGTGAATTTGAAGGTTGAATCATAAAAACCTGCTGCTTTTTATCCAGAAGTGATCCAGCCAACCATCAACTGAAAAAAAGCCCAACAGAGACTTTACATCCTGAGACAACTCATCACAAGCGGCCGACCCTGTGCTCTGACCCCAACTTCCCAATGAGCTGGGATATGCAAAGAAAAGACTGCATTTTGCTGTGTAATGATGAAAAAGTTGAATCTTATCCATTTAAAGCAGACACAGAAGCACACAAACACTTGATGACATTCATCAGCAACAGTAGCTGCGTACTGTAACAGAAGAATGATGACGTCAGTGAGGCAGCCATGACTTTCTAGCAAACTATCATATTACTCAAAGTTGCTGCAATTATTCAAAAAGTCAGTTTTCCAAGTTTCTAAAACATGTTTTCTACTTTACTCTGCCTCAGATTACTACAAATTTAATGTTAACAAAAAATTAATTGCTATAGAAGTCAGATTCACTGGATTTTATCTGTTCTTCCGCCATCTGCAGGTTACTGTTTTTAAATCCACTTCAGCGCAGGAAGCAACGACAACCACTTCTGGGCTCACAAGCTTCCACACTCAAAAGTTTTGCTGAGGATTCAGATCGTGCAGTAAGGCGGTCCTGCTAGTTTTTTTAAGCGGATCATCAATTTTAGTGACAGTACTCGTCTGCCTTCATGCAAATGTTCAACCACAACAAAGGAAACAACTGAGCTGCATCCATAGCTCTGGCCAAGACTACTGTGGTAAGTTGAAAGAAATACAAACACACCAGAGTATTTATCTCCTCGCTCTAGTAGAACGCTCCTGAGGTGGAGCCAGACCAGTTATGTCCTACGTACAGAATGGGATGGATAAGAGACACTAAGAAGTGATCAATAGTTGCTGGTCTGCTGCCACACTGTGTGGTGAGCAAGTCAGATGTGGTTAGAACAGAGAGAGAGAAAAGATGACACAAAAGGAACGCTTGTGGACAATTTATTTTAACAAACTGCTGCACACATTCACACTTGTTAAATATTTACCATTTCCACAAGGAGGTAATTTTGTGTAGTTTAAAAAGCTTGAGGTTGCTTTTCGATTAAAATAATCATCCATTACGTATTCTCACTGACATCCTAGTGTTTGAAATGAAATATTCTAAAAAATACCAAGAAGTCCTGCTAGATTCACTTTTGCAACTTATGCGACCCAACATGCCTTTCTTTCCATTCTGACCCACAATCTTCAGCACAGCAGAAGATACGTCGCCGTGTCTGTGTGAGTACAAACGAGTTTAAGCCGTCAAGAGCACACAAAGAGACGAAAGCTCATTTCAGACTGCAGAGGATGTATGAGCAAGATGGCTGGAGCTTAAGGCACAATATCACGACAAATAATGTGTTCGTTTTGTACACATACTGCATGTAACAGTATAAAAAAAGTACACGATCTGGAACGCAGCCCAAGCCTCCATCTGCCCATTTATCCCGGTGACACTGAATATATTCTCACAGGTGTAAAACAGCACTCAATATGAGCCGCTTAAATATCTATAATATTCTTTGTAAATTCAACCACCTGCTTCAACATTTGAAATTCAGTTCCTTCAAGTGGTCCTCCAGAAGGAAGCACATCAGTCAGACTATGTTTTTTTTTGTTTGTTGTCATCTGACCACCAGCTTCTCCTTTTCATCATGGAGGCGGGAGTCATCAAGCTTTTCTCATCAGCGCCCTCTGCTGTTTAGGAGAAGTGGATCCCTGCAGAGTTGAAGGCATGCAGCAGCCTGAGGATGAAGGAAATACCCACAATTACACCTCTCATCTCTTCTGTGTTTTTAGAAGATTCTTTGACAATTAAGTTACAGATGTTCAACTTACACCATGAAGTCATCGATGTCCATGGACCGGGCTCTCTTCTCGCTGAACTCAGCCTCCTGCAAAACGCTCTCAATTTTCTTGCTGATGCTGAAGTCGGCTGGGATTTCCTGTCAAGAAGGAGCATTAGGTTTTTGAATCAAACAGTGAGAGATCTAAAAAAGCGATGGTTATGCACTCTTAAGTCCAACAACTGATCGAGCTGTTCACCTGAATATTTACTCACCACGTTGTGAACAGAACAGTGAATTCTGTAGTTCTTCTCCAGCAGCTGTTCCACTGCAGTAGATCTGGAAATTACAAATTAACATCATTATCTGTGTTTTCCACGTACATTTTTTACAAAATATGCTTCAGCCTGAGTGGCAGTACACAGGTACTCACTTGAAAGCTGCACTGAGGGTTTTGTTTTTCCTCACGAAGGCTATTCTGACCAGACCGTCCCACTCCTGTTCAGGAGAGAGGAAAATGTCAGGTAGCTACACCTATCTTCTATTTGACCAACTATCTTGTCACAACATGAACCTTTATGACTCCGACCTCACCTGGAAGTTAACTGGAGGAGGAGGATTCTTCGGTTCTATCCTGACAACACTTGACTCCACTTTTGGAGGAGGGCGGAAATTATTCTTCCCAACCTGAAAGCAGAAGAAACATCAACACTGAGACACAGTTTTTGAAACACAAGAAAAACATTTCTGTAAATGAAGCATCTGAAGACACTGATGATGTTTCAGTGTGTGGACAGCTGCTGTTTTAAAACCCTCACAGATTTTACAATCAGGTTGCATCACACATATAAGCAGACAAGTAACTTCACAGATATTCTTCTCTCTGATCTCAGATGTGCACACACAACAAGATTTGAAAAAATAATCACACTTTATAGGATTTTATTAAGATTTGCCAGAGGAAGCAGTCGGGGAGCAGTGCACCACCTCATGTAATGTCATGGAGACACAGACGTAAACAAAACAGAGACTGCGGTGCAACAACCTGCTGTAATCTGACTCAATCAGTGTCGACTGTGTTTATCAGCCCGCAGTTTCCGCTGCACATTTTACTCAGCTTTTTTTCTCTCCTTCTGTTATTTAAATTAGTATTTTTTTCAAAAGCCCTGTTACTACAGGAAGCAACAACAAACTAGCAAACTACCACATAGAAGATTTCAAGTCATCAAGGCAGCCCTGCTTGTTTTAAATGGTAAATGGTCTGCACTTATACAGCGCTTTTATCCAAAGTGCTTCTCATTCACCCATTCATACACCAATGGTGACAGAGCTGCCATGCAAGGTGCTGCCTGCCATTGGGAGCAACTTCGGGTTCAGTGTCTTGCCCAAGGACACTTCGACTGTGGAGGGGCCTGGGATCGAATCGCCAACCTTGCACTTGGAGGACAACCCGCTCTACCGCCTGAGCCACAGCCTCCCATTTTGTTTTTTTGTTGTTGTTTCTGAATTTGCCATTTTAATGACAGTGCTCGAGTCCCCACATGTAAATCTCCCACCAAAACATTTCTTCCACCATCATTTTTATGGAACACTGCAGCTGCATCCTTTGCTAAGCCCCTCACAAGATGATTGTGATTGGCTAAGACAAATACAAACAAGCCAGAGTGTTTTCCCCCCAGCGAGACGACTGTAGCATTAATAATACTTTGCAGTGACCAAAAAAGCAAAAGCAGAAGGCTAAATGCTGCATCTGAATGAGAAAATGGTTGGGCTGATGTAATCAACATGGGCTGTTTAATCTTCAGCCAGAACTGGACAAGAGATATAAGGTAGTCAGTTTTAATATCTGTAGCTGCTGCCCCGCCCATCATCCAGACAGTAACACCTAAATATTAAACATGGTTGATATTATCAGAGCAGCCCTGATGAGTCTGTGAGCAGTTCAGGAGGGTTAAGACTGGATCTGTAAACGCTCATATTACCAAATTATCTGGGCTGAATATCAGTTCAGACCAGATTTTTTGTCTGTCAAAAAATGTGAAATGAGGGTAAGTTGGCCCAAAATTCCTCCAGGCTTCAGCCTGTTGAACAAGTATCAACGAGCACATGCTGACCTTCATGAGATGGTCTACACGAGCCAGAAGTTGTGTGTTGATGGACAGTCTGCAGTACAGCTTGTCTCCAGGTTTGGCAACCAGTCGCATAGCAAACTCTCTCTGGAACATCAACACAGCACACCTGAACGGAAGCAAAACACAAAAGACGCTCTAAACGATCAATATGGACATGAGAGGAACAGAACTAAAATCCTCAGTGGGCCTCTGGTTAATGTTTACCTGAAGAAAGGTCGGTGGAGCAGGAGTTTGAAGACGAATGGTGATGAAATCTGCACAATTAAGAAAACGTGAGTTGGAGATAAATGGAATTATGACGACAAATCAACTGTTTGCAGTTCGGAGGAAACGTGTGTTTACCTGATACGGTAAATTAGCCACACAGATGTCAAAGAAAGGCAGATCTGTCTTCAATACATCTCCAACTAATATTTGGAGTTTGGTCTGTAAGGGCCTGTTGGAAAAAAATATGTTTATGTTAAAACACAAATTCCCATTTATTTAATAACCACAACAATGTAAATATATGGCAGCACAGTGCTGCTGGCTCCACTCACGTGCACTGTACTCTCTTCTGAAGCTCAGCCACCAGTCTGCAGTCCAACTCACAGGCCACCACCTGCAAAAAAAAGCAATTATTGTTAGGACTGACTACTACAGGTTGACCGGAGCTTTTCACAACTGCAGCAACAAATAAATGCAGAAATAATAGAAAAACTCCCTTAATACATTTCTGACTTGAGTCTTCATCAGTTTCATAGACATAAGTGATTATTGCTCCACTGTTTTTCCAGCAAGAAGATGCAGCAGAGTCCTTAGTTTTTCAAAACTAAAATTTCTCATTGAGGTGGTGTAATCTGAACTTTTGGTGTTAAAAATGGATAACCTGGTCAACACAGGGCCACACTTAGAGACAGACAACCAAGCACACGCACATTCACACCTACGAACAATTTAGAATCACCAATTAACCTCAGCATGTTTTTGGACTGTGTGGGAGGAAGCTGGAGAACCCGGAGAGAACCCACGCTGCACGGGGAGAACATGCAAACTCCACGCAGAAAGATCCCGGGTGTCCTAAGCGGAACATGAACCGGGGATCTTCTAGCTGCGAGGCGACGGTGCTAACCACCATGATAGAGATAGATAGGACTAATCAAAGACAGCAACATTAGAATGGAAAAACACATTACAATATCGAACATGGGCAAATATTAAACAATTAACAAACATAATGGTTCAAATGTGAAACATCAGACTACAAATACCAAAATCGGGTCTGTGTAGTCTGTCATTTCTAACACAGTTTACATATGGCTTATAATGTCTTTAAAAGACATAGAAGGAAATTTGTTATCATAAATAAGTAAAATGCGCAAGTTATAGCACAGTTATAGCACAATCACACTACAACACCACATAATGATGCCTTTTCTGATTACCGAGTCTGTGCTATCTTTCCAATCTCAACCTGAGGCCAGCGTTAAGCCTTCATTATACTCTCTTGTAGACAGACACATAGACAGCTGCAGACAGTGCGGCTGCGTAGATGTTGTTATACCATTTAAAAAGCGTTTTTACCCTTTTACTACATATGTTAACAGTTTCACACAAATTAGCTGAATGTTTTCTCGTTTCACTGTTATAAAGCATTTGGTTTGTTCTATGGGAGAGGAGCAGGAGCACAGTCATACAACCGCTGTCTTTGGCATTACAGAATTCACCAATATCCAGGATTCTTTAGGAGTCTCTGTCCCGTATCGTCTCTAAATCACAGCCTGACTGAGACAGATTTTTGAGGCTCTCACCTTCTTGGCTTTTTCCAGCAGTTTAACAGTCATGTTGCCAGTACCAGGTCCCACCTCCAGAACCACATCTGTCGGCCTCAGAGCAGCCTGAAAAGAAGGTGAGGCGGTACGATTCAGCTTCAACCACAGATTACAAATCTTGTGTATCATGACTGTTTATCTTTAACATCATTTGTGTTGTTGTGATTATTTGTGTGGTAAAAACTCATCTTCTCAGTACATCCTACCTTTTCAATGATCCCATTGACAACCAGAGGATTCTTCAGGATGTGCTGACCGATGCCGGTGTTGAACATGATCCCTGCAAACAGGACACTGCATGAGGGGCTTGTGTAATATTCAAGAGTAAAGTAATAGTAAAAGAATGATCAGATTATAGTTCCTACTGTCATTTTAAAGTCAGTGGTTTTAGTATAAATGTTTCGGAGTTTTCTAAGTTTCCCTTTGATGGAAGAGAAATCTGGGTTCAAAATCTGCCAGTAAGTGAAATTCTGATTATATTCATCAGTTTAGATCATTTCTGGTCTGAACAGACACAGAAAACAAACCGTGAACATGAGCATATTTTGCACTTGGCTGGGAACTATTCTTACATTAACGAGAAATTGTCTGGATACTTCATCCGCCGAAAAAAACACAAGACATATATTAACTCAATAAATACCTTAAACATTACTGTGACGTTCGAGAATTTGTCGGTAAGTGGATTGACATTAAATAGTGTTTTTTCTTAACCAAGTTCGGGACTAAGCTAGCCAAACCCACACTGCTCGAGGTTTTGGCAACACAGGCATCAGAAGTAACAACTGAAATTGACCTCTATCAGATGTTTTCAATACTGATGCAGTAATAGAGCAAATATCAATGTACTGTAGAGATATTTACACTGACTGTAGAGCTCGTTTTTGCAGCTGACAGCAATGTTTGCTAATATGCTAAAGCTAACCTCCGTTAATAAACGTAGCTCACCTTGGTTCTTAACCTCTTGGTGTTGCCGGCTTTTCTTCTCCGCCTTAACCTTCGGCATTTTTACGAGTTTTTATTCAACTTAAACAGCCAGAAATCCAAATTTGCAACAATTATCCAAAGTATGTCCGCCTGGACTCCGTACACACGTGTAGCCTCTTTTCTTCTTCACGGACGGGATGTGATTTCTCCTCACTTCCTGTGTCGCCCTCTAGCGGCAGCCGGAATACAATTCTGTTTCCCAAAGTAATCTAACCTGAGTAGCTATACGCGTTATATTTTGGAATTATTTTAATTTTGCAGCTGTATTAGTTGCAGCACGTATTTTATATGTATAACACAATATATGCTTTGTGCATTTGTGTAACATTTAAGTAGTGTGTCTACAACTCCCTTCTCTTTTGGTTCCTTCCTGCAATTGTTTATGGTGGGACAGATGTTAGAATAACACTCTTACAATAAAATGCTGCAGAGATATAAGGTAAAATTTAAACTTTTCCTTTGATTAGGAATTACTTCAAATGTAAAGAGTAGCCATCTCATCACCCACAGCCCAGACAGAGATATTTACACAACAACAAGGAAAATTAATAAATCAGGATTACAAAACCGTACTTATTTGGAATGTTTGTTTATTAGACAATACCATACAGAAACATAAATGCGATAACGATAATCCTGCTCTAGTCGGAGATAGGAAACTCCTCCAGGCTCATGGCGATGTCTCGAAGTGAGGGATCATCCAGCCAGTTGATTTTACAGGCCAAGAGGATTCCCTGAAGAGAAACACAAAAATACACTCCAATTTTATTGTATGCATGAGCAGTTTTCAAACAGTGTATCGACAGATTGTGTTATTTTTTCTGACAGAGTTCCTGCACGATTTACCCTCAGGACGTTCTGTGTCATGACTGCCATCTTTTTATATTTCTCCAGGTTCGCTTGGCCTTTCTCCAACACAGCTTTGTACTTTTCTCTATCTGCATGCTCCTTCTTTGACGTCAGCTCTTCAATCTGTCTCATTTTCTCGTGTGTGAGCCGTTTCATTTCTACACACATAAAATATCAGGGTCAGGGTTTAATTTAGTGTCAAAACAGTTCAGTGATATAATTTGTATATATGAAGAGTTGTTGGTGAGCGAGTATTGATAGTCAAGTGAATTTTTGTTCTGTACAACATACCAAGTCTTGTCTTCTGTATTTCTGTTATTTCATCTTGAAGATTTCTTGACTCCTGTTGAAAAATGAGAAAGATTTGGGTATGAATGTCAATCTGAAATAACTCTGTCTCAAGTTGTGACAATCAGTCTTCCAAAGAAGGATTAGCTCTTCAGAAATAGACTCCTCCTTTCAAATATCAACAACAACTTACTACCTATTTCACACTTTAAACTTTGAAATACCAAAGGAAACGCTTGAGGGATACACAACAGAGAATAAGGCGGCTTACTTGCTGAAGATGTTTTATTTGTGAACAAAGAGCCATGCAGCGTTCAGTCACAGTTTTCAGGGCCCTGAAAAAAAAGAAAATGTTTGACGCCACCCTTAAAATCATCAAATAGAAATGTATGCCACTTGTTTCAATCTGTTGGGAACTTACTCCGCCTCTGGATCACTCTGTTTTAGCTTTTCCCCCACAGCGTGCCACATCTGCATTCTGAAAGACACCATTTAAGTCAAAGATTTGCTCCATGAACTAAATATCAGTGCTTCTATACTCGATTTGTTTGTATAATTGGTTTACCTGTGCAGTGACAATGTGTTGTTAAAATGAAGTGTTTTGACCCTTTCAAGTTCACTGATGTAATCTGGTCTGCAATATTTAAAACAAAATGATGTGTTAAAAGCACATATTTTGAATGTCACTCTAATGAAACAGTTGACATTAAATTCTGGATCCATATCATTAGAAATTTTTCAATACTCACAACTCTCGGTCTGCTTCAGATGTGCTGCATGATCTTTTACTTTTATCTGTTTTTGAAAACATGAAATTAATTCTTTGTGTTTTAAGTTAAAGTAGAATTTGATGTAAATAATTCACTTTGCTCTGTACCTGCTTGGACCTGTACTGCCATCTCAAAGCACTGGTTGGACATCTGCTGTTTAATTCTGAAAAGAAAGTACCGGTAACTGTGTTTGTCAAGAGGTAATGTGCATGACACAGCTGGATTTAAGTGCGTTTTAAAGACTGGTGTTCAAGTGTGATTCATTAATAACTGAAAGTGTTAGAAAGATATAGAGTTAAAGCATATGTGGAGGAAGAACCTCAGCATGTCTCCAGGTGACATTTCCTTCTGTCCAGTGGAGATGTCAGGAGCAGGACCATCATTCAGAGCCACTGTTTTCATCTTGCGATTTAAGTTGCCTTCGTTTCCAGAAGAGTCCATTGGGAAACAGTGTGAAGCGTTCCCAGAAGAATCCATTGGGAAACAGATCCTCGCGTGTCCAGAGGGGTCCAAAGGAACCCCAGTCGATTTGGCCTGGATGGACAAATGAACCTTGATCAAAAAGGTTTTTGTGAGATCAACTGGGTAAAAAAAAATATATAAAAAATTACTACTCATATGCTACTAAATGCTGCAAGGTGTATCTGTGGTCAGCATTGTTGCCTCGCAGCTAGAAGGTCGCCGGTTCGTGTCCTGGTGAGGACGACCGGGATCTTTCTGCGTGGAGTTTGCATGTTCTCCCCGTGCAGCGTGGGTTCTCTCTGGGTTCTCTGGCTTCCTCCCACAGTCCAAAAACATGTTGAGGTTAATTGGTGATTCTAAATTGTCCGTAGGCGTGAATGTGAGTGTGCTTGATTGTCTGTCTCTAAGTGTAGCCCTGTGATAGACTGGTGACCTGCTTTCGCCCTAAGTCAGCTGGGATACGCTCCAGCCCCTCCCCCGCCCTGCGACCCTACTGAGGATTAAGCGGTGTATAGACAATGGATGGATGGATAAAACATCCACAATTGTCTTTATCTGGATCATACAGTCATAACATGAAAAAACAGAACTTCTTGGTTGTAGTTAGACCAAAACTGTGCCTTGAGAAATTTTAACATTTCTTGCAACCAAATAATTGTGATTAAAGACATTCTTGCAGTTTATAGTGTAATCAGGCATGACATTTAAGATGATTAGAAGCAATACTGCAGTATTTTGTCCCTATATTTAGTCTGTATGTGTTTAGTATGTCTAATATCTGTGTTAAGATTGTAATTCTAATAATTTACAGATCAGGTTTATGCATAAAATAAAGAAATTATCTCCTTTACATTATCCTTTGGTCTATAATCGTTAAACTATAACCCCAAAGAGTGCAATCAAGTCATGTTGAAGCGTTATTAACAGGTCAGTCACAATACAGAGGCTGCAGTCACTTTTTAACAAGCAGAAAAACTGCATTATATGAGCTGAATACGTCCTTTAAAGCCATTTCAACCAATAGAATGAACTGGATTGTTTGTTATCCAGGGCGGGCAAAATAATGCAGAAGCAGTTTTTTTTGGCACACCTGTTAAGTAGAATAATTTACAGAAAAGGGAAATACAAGTACCTCAAACAGTACTTCAGTGCAACCAGTACCCGTGGCAAAGCACAGTCCACCACAGACAAAGCAGCATAAGCACAGGGCAGTTTCCACACATTACTGGGATCGTTTTCAGCAAGTTAACACTAGAACAAATGTGTGCGGGTTAAAAGTTCTCACCTCGTCTCGTCTACTTACGGTGTCTATCTCTGTAACGCACCAGAATCAAGACCCACATTCTCACGATTCTACTGAAAGCTCGGCGTCGTGTTTTCAACGTCTCTGCTTCTGCTGAAAAACAAAAGACTTCGTCCCGCCCGAACGAGACTTCTGGTCACGTGTTTGTTCTGGTCCAATCAGAGAGCGTCTCTGGTCCCAAACAAGCCACGCAGCGCCTCCTGCAGTCCAGCAGCAGGCAGTGCTCAGTATATTTGTTATTATTCTATTGTTCCTGTGTGTTGCAATGGTATGTGGCTGCAGACCCGGAGGCTACACTCTCGGGCCTGCAGACACACCCGTCTCTCACAATCAGTACTCACGTCGTGACCGTTCTCCATCACGGCGACAAATGCTGCTGCTTTCTACATCATCCATATCGGCAGGTCACACACACACCAGCGACCAGTCGATGGGTCCTGACAGCTCTGAACACACTCATACTACTGCATCTAGGCCAGTGGTCCCCAACCACCGGGCCGCGGACCGGTACCGGGCCGTGGGTCATTTGGTACCGGGCCGCACAGATAGAATAAAAACGTTTTATTGGTTTATTTTTATTTCCAGCGGAGTCTGCAGGGTGTTTTATTTTGAAACATAACTAGCTCGTCTTCCCGTCACTTCCGTTTGTGTTCGTTTCCTGCACTTGACTGTCAGTTATTATGCCCGGCTGCTAAACGAAGCCGTCAGTCAAAAACAAACGTCTCAGGAGAGCTGCCTTGGAAAGTGGGAGAGACTTAATACTGAGACAGGAGAAAAAGTAAACATATTAAGCAATAAAAATTAATTTTATTCATTTATGAAACTTTTCAATAGAAAAAAAAACAATCATTATTTGTTATGTGCGTAATGACCGGTCCGTAGAAAAAATTCTTGCTTAAAACCGGTCCGTGGTGCAAAAAAGATTGAGGACCGCTGATCTAGGCTACAGCTAATTCGCGCATTTTGGCGATCATTCATTGTGATAGGTGAGGTAGGGCCCTGAGAGTGCAGCCTCCGGGTCTGCAGACACACCCTTCTCGTGTGTTGTGCCAGTGTCTACACTTGTTGATTTGACAGGTTCTCCTGGGATGTTTGATCATGTCAGACTTGTAGCTACACCCTAAAAAAACATAAAAACACAGATGAAAACAGATGTATGGATTTACTTACTCGACCAATAAATCAGTCCAGGTTTTCTGTCGTCACATCTGTGTTCCAAAAGACACCAAACATTTGTCAGATTACTGCTTTTAGTGTTTTATACTGTACTTCTATATACACTGAACAAAAACATAATCACAACATGTAATGTTTTATTATATTATATCCACTGTTTTTGAACATAGGGAAACAAGTACATGTTATGCCTCTGCTTTTTGAAGATGACGTGGTTTCATGGGCTTTATCCACCTGGGGCCTTGATCGCACACTGGGGCGGTTTGTAGCCTAGTGTGAAGTGGATGAGAGTCAGCAGCTCCAAGTCTGAGGCCATGGTTCTCTGCTGGAAACCAGGGGATTTCCTCCTCTGACACCCTGGACAACATTACTAGGCAGAGGAACATCTGCTAAGCTCAGCTTAGCCTGTTGTCAAGCACTGTCATTTCTCACAATTGTTATTTTACAGATGTTTTCTGTTTTGTTACATTCCACATAATAACTAGTAAAATCAACGTACAACTACGAACTACAATGTCCACATTAAAAATCTGTATTTTTTACAAATGGTTCTTCTTTCTTTTATAACTTTTGACAACAAAATTGCATTTTTTTTTTTACAGTATTTAAATCAGCATTGGAAAAAAGTTTTTTGTTTTTTTAAGAAATTTGCTGTTATTTGAAAGAAAATCTATATATAAGGGTTAAAAATGAAAAATAGCTTTCAAAAAACAAAAAACATCTGTAAAATAACACTTAATTGTTGTTTTGGCAAACTTTTTATGAAGTAGTACAATTACATAAAATTCATATCAAAAATCTGTATTTTGTTTCACAAATAGTCATTTGTTCTTTGACAGTGTTTAACCATAGTTTTACTGTGTTTCATACCAGCTAAATCTATCATGATTTAATACATTTTATATTTGCTGTTGTTTGCATTTTGTTTGCTCTTGTTGATTATTTAGTTTTTTTTGTTTTTTTTTAACCGTTCTTGCCCATTTTTAACATTATCGTATTTCAGACATATTTTTGTCAGACTCCATTGCTGCCAGATTTTCAATGTTTTTAAAAAAAATTTTATTTACAGTTTGCACAGCCCTGTATTCCATAAATACTTGGCTGTTACTTTATCTAATGCTGCATTAACTTACACATGCACATTGCAGTTGCATTCCCTGAAACTTAGACGTTGGAGTTTCATTGAATGAATTTGACTTATCAGACCTGGGCTGGCTACGGGGGGTGACCAATGACATTTCAGAGCTGGCCAGGCCCCCCTCCTCTCCCTCTTTCTTGGAGAAGCATTTGTAGAGATAATCATGCTCATGTTTATTTATCTGCTACCAGTGACTGGTTATACAAGCTCAGACCTGTTTCTGACACATTGTTGTGTGAATTCTGTACACTGAGGAGAAGACAGCCATGGAGAACAAGAAGAGAAGGGTAAGTACACAAAAACATACGTCTTGTAGGATCATTATTACTTTGAGGTATTTTTACAAAAACTTGAAAAAGGAAAAAGATTGTCGCTTGTTATTTTTGCGTGCCTTATTTGACTATTTTGAATCTGTCTCAATTCAACAGTTTTGGTGTCAGTTTGTACTAACTGGATTTCTACATATAATATCATCTATCCTGTTTTTACTATTTGAAATACCAGATTGCATTCATCTAAACAATCTGAAAAGTCATCTGAGAACTCAAGCTCTGTTTCAACTTGAAGAAAGGAAAGAAAGACAACGAAAAAGAGCATTAAAACAATAACAAACACCTATACAAGTAGTCTGCAGTATGAAATTTTAAGATAGTCGTTTCTTTGACTAAACTGTGGAAATCTGGCTGTGAAGCAGTTACAGTGATTTGAACTGAACTCTGTACCTTAAAGTGCACTCACCATATTTAATGCATATAACTTAACTTTACTGCCTCTTATGTCACATGCAGCGCTGTGTACACTGCAATTAGTACATCGTTTATGTGCTTCTCTCTACTACATTAGTCCTAATTAACCATAAATGATGATGTCTTCGTACAGGGTTTCACATTAGACTTAGTATAATAGTTGTGGATTTGTGGACTATTTATCAGACTTTCATTATTTTTGCTTAGTCATCATTTGATTTGGCTCAGTGGATTTCTGTGGAATTATGTAATGGAGTAAACAGAGAAGTTTTGCTCATTTTCAGTGTTCTTACACCTGTTTATCAGTCCATTCCTTAGACTTTTTCTCCAGTGGATTAACTGACAAAATGTGATTTATTAACTAATTACAACATTGCCAGATAAAGAAACTGCAGGAAATACAATGTCTAACACAATGGCCAGTTTACTGAGATCCTGTAAATAATTAAAGGGATCCTTTCTTTGAAGTGGGGTTGTATGAGGTGGCCTACTAGTCCATAGTCAGTGGATTACCTGCAGTAGATA
>NW_007577965.1:348910-352363 GCF_000690725.1 Stegastes partitus
TGTGTGTGTGTGTGTGTGTGTGTATTCAGGGTATCTTGGAGCGCCTGGATGCTGGGGAGGTGGTTGTAGGAGATGGAGGTTACGTGATGCAACTGGAGCGACGTGGCTACGTGACAGCGGGACCCTGGACACCAGAAGCTGCGGTTGAACATCCTGAAGCAGGTAATTTATTGAAAAAAAGCAGAGATTGAATCCTTTTTTTCTTTTTGCCTATGTTTTATTGATAAACCAGACCTTCTGTCTCCATTTCTTCATAAGTGCGACAGCTGCACAGGGAGTATCTGAGAGCAGGAGCCACCGTGATTCAGACTTTCACCTTCTACTGCAGTGAGGATAAACTGGAGCTCAATGGCAATGTCACCAACATCACAGTCAGTGAAAAACAAAATTGACATATTTTACATGTCTACACTAAACTATGAAAATCCACAGGTATCACCAGTCTCTTTCCATCTGATCCAGGGAGCCCAGATCAATGATGCAGCCTGTAAAATGGCCAGAGAGGTCGCTGATGAGGGGGGTGCACTGGTCGCTGGTGGTGTTTCTCAGACCCCCTGTTATGTGCAGAGTCACAGTGAGACTGAGGTCAAAGCCATCTTTAAGAAGCAAATGGATGACTTCCTCAAACAGGACATTGATTTCTTGATTGTGGAGGTAAGTGCAGCACCTCAAGTGCAATAACTCAACATAGACTGAGGCCATTTCAACTGTGCTTTGCCTAAAGAAACAGTTTTGATGATTCAGTGCACATTCTTCCTGCAGTATTGCGAGCATGTTGAGGAGGCAGTGTGGGCAGTGGAAGTGCTGAAAACCAGCGGTAAAACAGTGGCCGCAACACTCTGCATCGCCCCGCAAGGAGACATGCATGGAGTCCCACCTGGAGAGTGTGCTGTCAGGCTGGTCAAAGCTGGTACATTCACCTTTCAGTGATGTGATTCTTTCAGTTAGTGAATTTAAGTTTTATCCTGTATAATCCGTGTATGTTGTTGTATTTATGTGCAGGGGCGGACATTGTCGGAATAAACTGCCACCTGGACCCACTGACTTGTGTTGAGACGGTGAAGCTGATGAAAGAGGGATTAGAGAAAGCAGGTCTCAAAGCCCATCTCATGATCCAGCCGCTGGGCTTTCACACACCAGAGCGCAACATTGATGGCTACCTCAGCCTGCCTGAGTTCCCCTTCGGTCAGCATTTTCTTTTTTGTGTTATTTGCAAACTTTATTGGGTATATCTAAGAAATGTGGAGTGTGGAACACATATATTGGTACCTTTCAAAGCTCCCCATATGTGCAGTGTGATATGAGCTTTAATATAACCAAGTCTTAAATATTTCACTCTCCTCTCAGCACTGGAGACTCGAGCAATGACTCGCTGGGACATCCATAAATATGCCAGAGAAGCTTACAATGCAGGAATTCGCTACATCGGTGGCTGCTGTGGGTTTGAGCCGTACCATATCAGAGCTATAGCAGAGGAGCTTTCTGCAGAGAGAGGATTCCTCCCACCAGCTTCAGAGAAACACGGACTTTGGGGCGCTGCCCTGGAGATGCACACTAAACCCTGGGTCAGAGCCAGGTACGACTGAAAGAAACACAACTACTACTTATGTTAATGTGTTTTCAAATTAGACTCCAGCATCTGCATTAACCGTTTTCCCAAAAGACTGAAAGCAGTTACGTACATTCTACATATCGTGGCATTGTGGCAGGTGTAATAACAAAGGACACAAAGTCAACTGCTAAATCGTCAAAGTATGTGTTTCTGTACAACACAGTTTTTGGTTTATAACTAAAAAGCTCCTTAAATTTGTTTTAGGGCTCGTCGTGAATATTGGGAAAAGCTTTTGCCTGCTTCTGGACGTCCCAAATGCCCTTCAATGGCCACTCCAGCTACTGAATAAGGAAGTAAGACCATCAGTACCTGAAAGGGAGCAAACTAACAAATTCACCTTAACTGTAGAATATTCTGTATAATAAAAGTGAATTACGCTGTAATAATTTAGTCTGAACGTCACATACTGGCTGCAACATCCAGACAAGTTTACATGTTTCTTTGCACCTTTAATTGATGGAAGTTTTTTTCAATTTTATTGTGACACCTAATAAGGTGTTTTAACTTGATTTTAGAAGCACTTTTCACACTGATTTGAAAGATGCTATTTCAATTAAACTGAGGCCTATTATATCTGTTTTTAATGTCTCCTTTATTCTTTCCCCTGTGTGTTGATCAGTTGTAGGTGAGAACCAGTGGAGAGTTCATGTTGGTTTCAAGTTCATTTTAGGCTTTACTGAGATTTGAACTTGAATTATTAGGTTCAGAGTTCACAGCTTTATTTACTATACCATAAATCACAACAATAATTAACTGTGAGGCCAGCTGGAGGTCAGCTTGACCTCCGCAAGTTCCTTAAACCAAAACAATCAGGCTGGAGTTTCAGTTGTAATGCAGATTTCTTGTTGCCCTTTGCCATTTATATGCGTGACTATTGGTCTAATTTACACTATTATACACAAAACTACTCTTTAAATGCAAAACTGCAATATACAGATGGGACAGTTGTTTTTCATATTGTACTTTTCTGTGAATATGGCTTATTCTCTTTGAATCAGTTATAAAACGCACTGATTATAAACGCTTCCTGCAAACTCCTATTGACCTGTTGTGACTTGGAACAGTGAATAGAATAGAATAGAATAGAATAGAATAGAATAGAATAGAATAGAATAGAATGCTTTTTATTGTCATCATATACAAAGTACAACGATATTAACATACAACCCCAGTGGTGCAAAATACACGTATAAAAAGACAAATAAGAATATATAAATATATGTACAAAAGGAGCCAGTAGGAAGTATATACAGTTAGGAATGAGCATGGTAATAGCCAAAGGGTAGAATAAATATATTGCACTGTTGAGGGTAAGAACACGGTGGATATATGAGAAATATAAATAATATAAATAAATAATTATAAATAAATGCATATGGGAACTTAGAAGTAGATTTTTAAAAAAAAACCATTTAGATATAAATACATTTACTTGTTGATGAAATTTTGTATTATTTTTTTAAATATATTGTATCTGGATTAATTCTTCAGGCCATGCTTTTTCTATCCTATTAGAACTTCTCTTAACTTACTGAGGACACGTGATGAGCCTTTAACTTCTTTAGTTCAGCACTTTATGGAGGTTTTGATTTCACAGGTGTTTACAGCTGAACTTTCAGAACCATTTTGTGCTACTACACTGACTAAACACACTTACTACAGCCGAATGTCACATGGTTCTGTGCAGCTGTGGGGTTTTAAGCGCAACATTTCAAAATCACGAGGTTCCACCGAGATTTGAACTCGGATCGCTGGATTCAAAGTCCAGAGTGCTAACCATTACACCATGGAACCTGAGGACAGCCATGAATGTATGCATATGGGAGAAAGAAGTAATTATG